>NW_022280056.1:3728760-3729541 GCF_004355925.1 Anarrhichthys ocellatus
CACACACACACACACACACACACACACACTCAGAGCAGGGTAAAGGAACCGCCTTGACTATAAAGCAGGTCACTGACCTAAATCAGAATAATTCTTAAAAAAAACATACTAATGTTCCCCAAAATCATACAATACAGTATATATTAGCATATACTGTATATTTATTTACTAACATAATGCTTTCACCTTCAACAAACACACTTAACCTGAGGTACAGCCTTTACTGTGTGGCCGTAAAATAACTCACACACATTTAAGACTGTTTGGTTCTTACAATCATTCATAACACACAATTTACCTTAGAGCTCACCTATATTGTGCATTTCTTTATGTCTGTGTTCTTATAATACAAAAACTTCAAGAAAAAGGTTACGTTCAGCTTGCAGGCAAATCTGGTTTGTTTCTGACGTCCATGTTGATATTTGAATGGTGTCATTACGTGTTTATCTTCTACACTTTGTCTATTCGTGTCTGTAGGTTTCTCCTGAATCCACCAAAGGTCAGCATTAGATAATGCCTCATTTGCATGTCTAAACAGCAACATTTCAGAAAACTTGTAATACAGAAAAGTATGTTTGAATGTAAGTAATCAACTGAGGAAGCTTCATGGTGATATCAGATAGTTAGATGTTTTTACCACATTAACCTGGAGTTTCTCTCCTTGTGTTCACAAATCAGTCCATACACACACACACACACACACACACACACACAGTCTCTACTATGCCTCCCACATTCATACCCCTCTACGCACACACACACACACACACACACACACACA
>NW_022280056.1:3729551-3759338 GCF_004355925.1 Anarrhichthys ocellatus
CACACACACACACACACACACACACACACACACACACACACACACACATACACACACACACACAGCCCCTGGAGAGGGTATTAGAGGAGAGGGAGGCAAGGAGAGACAAAGAAGGGAACCGTGTGCATGCACAAGAATCTTCTCTGCTGGTAATCTGAAAGGTTGTGTGCGTGTGTGCGCATTCATAATAAACTTGGGTGTAAAAACTCTGTGGATGAACATGTCCGCGCAACCGCACAAATTTGTCAGAGTGTGCGACAGCGGAGCGAGGGAAGGGGGCTGTATTATTAAGCCGATACGTCCCAGATGTTGGGTAAACTAAAACCATAATACTGGAGTGTGAGAGAAGGAGGGAGCGAGTCTCCTCCCCCACTATACTCTCACACTCAGACAACCAAATGCCTGTTTCACACATCAATGCCGAGTCTGACAGCCAACAGTCTTCATCAAACTGCTTGTTTCTCTGTCGTTCGCCCTTCATCTCATGAATCCTCACCTGCTTGTGGTACTCTATCCCCATGCTGAGAGTGTTGACGAGGATGGCGATCATGATCCCTCGGTTGAAGTATTTGCTTTCCACAATCCTCTTCAGTCTCTCCCTGAAGCCCACCCAGGCCCGCACCACTACGTTCTTGTACCCCACGATCCCTCGCCGTCGGCTGCGACCTCGCCCGCCTCTCGGATCCCCCCCCTTAGAGCAAAGATGGGGGAGTCATTTAAAGTGAGGCGCCAAAAGGTGAAAATACTGATTAAGGTATTTTATTTAGTAGTTATTGTAATTTAGTAGTAGTGTACAGTAGTATTTCTTCCAATTTTTCAAATGATATATTGCCTTGTTAATAACTCCTTCACCCACTGTCATCTCTATCATCACCGCCGTCATTAATGCCAAATCACCACTTCAACAACCTTCGTCCTCACTGTTTACCATCATCATTAGTGCACCCCCGTGCAGTCTGACCTGGGGGAAGTCGTGCAGTCCGTCCGCCTCTCCCTTGCCTCCCTCCAGGTCTCCCAGTTCCAGCTCCAAGGTCTCCAGGCTGCGGGCACATAGGGGGCAGCTGAGCAGCTCCAGGAGCAGAGGGCTGGGCACCACGCCTGCCAGCTGGTATAGCAGCCGCTGGCGACCTGGAGGGGGGGGGGGGGACACACGGGTGGAGGCGGTCAGTCAGACATTGCAAAGGGGGGTTTTGCTAGCTGTCCTCGTGCTGCAGTTGTCTCTTCAGCTTTAAAGTCCGACATGTTAAAAGTTACTGTCTTTGACTTTCATTAGCCTTTCAGCATTCTCCACTGTGAGGAACTGAATGCTAATATTGCTTTTTCTCTATGGTTGATATCTCCAAACCTCCCGATAACACATCAAATCTTTACAACACAACAGTCCTTTACTGCATTATCTGCAACTGCACTGCATATGATTGATATTCAATTCCAGGGTATTGTTTAGGAAAAGTAAACCGTAAATAATAACAGAGATAATAATATGTAAAGAAGGTCGAACTGAGTTGAGCCTGAAGTCAACAACCTCGTCTTAAAAAGTGCAGTAAGTAAGCAGCCCGAGAGGTGAAACCTCCTTGTGCTGGATAATTAAAGCGACGCAGACGACTTCATCAACATTGTTATCAACTTCTCTCCTTTCAACTCCGGTGGATGAACAGTCAGAACACAATATCCAGAGAGACTAAATCAACCTGAAACAATTAAAGTAAGGCGGACATGTCCCCTCAATTCCCAGAGGAAATTACACACTTGCGCGTATTGTTTTACAATGTATTTTTATATCAACTTTACATTCTCTTTACAAGGTAAACAAGGTTGTTTTTTTGTCAAAGAGAGACAGAACGTTATGACGCTGTATTTAAAAAAAGAGTACAATAGACACGATGAGACATAATATAGTGGACAAAGTAATATTATAATGTAAGGGACATTGTGTATGCAGTGCTGAAGCGATGTCCTGTATCAATACAGAGCCCAAACAAGATGGTTTCTGCAGTGAGTACAGCGCGCTGGCCCACAGTCCTGTAGGAGACGACTACGACTACATCCTGTTAGAAGCAGGCTGAAGGACCTGCAACGCAGCTGAACACCACTTCTGGAAACATCAGC
Organism: Anarrhichthys ocellatus; assembly: GCF_004355925.1. Taxonomy (NCBI): domain Eukaryota; kingdom Metazoa; phylum Chordata; class Actinopteri; order Perciformes; family Anarhichadidae; genus Anarrhichthys; species Anarrhichthys ocellatus. The sequence goes on from NW_022280056.1 coordinate 3,731,661, forward strand.
AGAGCAACATGTTGTTTACGACACTCCTCAAGCTATGAAAACAAAAAGGCTTGTGAACGCTGTCATCATATTTCATTGTCTTTTATAATCTCACAAATGAACTCCTGTGTCTATTTATCAAAGTGTTTTGACTCCAACTATCAACAGATTGTTTACATTCTCGCAAATTCTATTAAGCAAACGCCTCCAAGGCCCAAAATATGTCTCGTGTTTAAACCTTTTTATTGCATTTGGTTAGATTAGATTGCACTTAAAGTAAAATTAGATTTGAGAGCCGCAGAGTTATAAAAAAAAAAAGATTGCAAAGAACAGTATAAAGAGGCTATTCAACCAAAAACAGCTTTCAAACTCTAATCTCATTACATCGCCCGGTTTATCAGAGATGTAGTCATCTGACGAAGCTGAAAGCAAACATTAAGAAACTACAGAGCTAGAAATGTCCAACAGTGACTCGAGACTATTCATTCATTTAGATTTGAGCCTTCAGTCAACTGCAAACCATTAAATCACCAATTTAAAACATGCACTCTTCAACGCACATTGGTGTTGTTTCTCTCGCTGTGTGCAGATCAGAGGTGGGCTGACTGTTGTAGCACACTAGTGGTGTTTTTAAACCTCTCTCAACACCCAGCACGTGTCACGCAGTAACTCTTCGCTACAGCAGGGAACTGATTTATGTGTGCTTAATTATGCTTGGAGTGTTCGGCAGCCAGTGGTGTGTAAATGTGTGTGTGTGTGTGTGTGTGTGTGTGCTTAGCAGACTCCCTTCATTAGCACAGAACAGACGAGTCTATCATACGTCTGCTGTTTTCATAATTTTCCTGTGCATCCATTATCGTTTTGTGTTGTCTCCTCTCTGCCCCCCTTCAAGCTAACCTTCTTTTATTTCTCCCTCTCCTCTTTTCTCTCACTTTACCTCATTTATTTTCCTCGATATTTCTCCCCCTCCTAGCCTCTCCCTCTTAAATCTCTCATGCCCCTCTTTTTAACTCCAAACAACAACGTATACCTGCGCTTTTGTTTACGTCTTTCCTCACTACTCCCCCACACGCTTGCTGACTCCCTCAATCCCCTCCTTTATCCACCTCAACGCACCGACGACCGTGGCGCTTGAGACATGGATTTCCTGTCAGGACTCCCTAAGTGCTGTTTGAGTCACGTGCTGTGTGCGGAGCAGATGTGGCCAGAGGTTACCTCAGGTCAAACTCGGGAAGAGGATTTGAAAAAGAGCAAGAAATGAAGATGTGCGATGACCAAAAAGATAACGGAGCCTGCGGGAAATCCAGAGCATCAAGTAAAGATCAGGAGAATTATATGAGAATGATCGCTCTACCAAGAAGATTAAAAGGATTATGAAGCCTTAATACGGGGTATGTTTGATGGCTTTGTTTAGTTGTTATGTGACAACTCAGTCAAGGTGGTTACTGCTTCCTGAAGCTGACTCAGGCTCCACTCTGTAAGCTAAAATATGATTTTATCCAGCAAACCAAACTCCAGACTCTAGTCCTACAGACTGTGCATCCGTGTTGTGCTGCAGTCTACACTCTTTAAATGTGTGTGTGCTTACTGTGCTGTCCCATGAGCTGGTAGAGCTTGTTCAGCGTCTCTGTGTGTTCAGATGCCGGGTGGTTTGGCGGGTGCTGCTCTGGACTGGGCCCACACTGCTTGGAGTGGGGGGGCGGCGTCTTGCTGCTGTAGCTGCACACAAACGACGGCAGTATGGTGGGATAGTTCATCCCCCCGTTCAGCCGGCCGAGCAGCGCCCCCATGCCGCCTTGGGCGTCGCCGGACGCGTCGCCGCTGTTTGCGTTCGTGCTTGCTCTCCGCACGGGGAGCGACTTCATCTCCAGCTCCTCCCCTCCCCGCTCCCCGTCCGTGTGCTCGCCCATCACCACGCTGACAGTGTGCTGCCCCCCGTTGCTGAGGCGACAGTGCTGGTGCTGATGGTGCTGCAGCAGGTTGTGGATCGGTCTCAACCACAGTGCGCTGCCCGGGCCTAAGCCCCCGCAGCCCCTGCTGGAGCCGTGTCCGTGTCCGTTACCCCCGCCGTTACTGCCGCCGCTGCCGTTAGGATTCACCTTTTTACGCCTTTTACTGGTCAAAGGACAGGAGACAATAATAATTATGAATAACTGAACATGAATAGAGAGGGTTTTTTGTCAGGTTTATAGAAAGTTGTTCATTCTTTGTTTATGTGTGTTTGCATCTGAATGCATCCCTAGGGATGTGGCTCTTTACATTTTTGGGCGCTGTGCATAATAATTATGTGTAATTCTGTGAGATATAAAATTACCGAAGCTCACAGAAACAATTATTAGATGTTCGTAACAAAACACGATTTAGACGTCCCAAATGACTCATACAGCGCTGCAAACAGACACAAGCGGCCCAGCAAATACAATAAAGGGATTTCTTCCTGACATTTTTTGACAGTCGCGCTCGTAATATCACAGGAAATCTACAAGCACGCACAAGTCCTAAACCACCGATGTCTCAGGCACTGATAAACACCCATAGCTGACCTGTGCCACCCAGAGTATATCCTCTGCAGTCTGCGTGTGAACTTGCGATAAAGGTGGCTGATGTAGCGCAGCATCTCCTCGTAGCACGAGCCCGGCTCGCTGTAGCTGGCCAGCGTGGAGTCGTTGGACATGTAGCGAGCGCGCTGCTCCCTCATCAGGGCGTTCTCCCTTTGCTTCGTCTCGGAGAACTGGGTGGCGATGACCACGAGGCACAAGTTGATCATGAAGAAAGAGCCCACCTGGACGGGGAGGAGGAGAACAGGGATAAAGCTGCAGCGTGGTAACGATAGGAGCAGACGTGTTAACTGTCATATCAAAGAACCTACTCTATAAAGGTGGTGTTATACATATATATGTGTGTGTGTGTGAAACCTTTCCCTACTACTTCATCAATGTTAATAAAACAGTGTCAACAAGAAGCCATATAACAGCTCATGTATTATTCAGATCCAGAAACTTGGCCAGATCTGAGATGATCAAACGCACTTTGTTTTTATCATTGCTTCGGAATCTTGAAATTCAAATCATGCTCTGTTGAGATGGCCTTGACAGGAAGTTAGAAATATCTATCAATTCTTTAAAGTAATGTATTTTTAAAAGGCCATTACTGTATGTTACGGAAAGAGCGATGGGAAATTAGATGAGCACTTTCTCCATCTTTTCTTAAATTCTTTCCTCTGACCTTTTATCTTAATTTCCATCTCATCCGCTTTCTATAACAATAACTTTGTTCTTCTCTCGGCCCTTCCTCCAGTCCCTTCTCTCTCTCTCTCTCTCTCTCTCTCTCTCTCCCATTTGTTTCCCTCCCTCCCCCTGGGCACATAAGCACTTTTACATCAAACGACAGGAAGGCTCGTACAGCATTGTGAAATATGTTCTTTCTTTGAAAACCCCAACAACAGCATGATATGGTGAAATTATGCACGATAAGACGTCTGAGAGGTTCAACAGAGGGGGGTGGGGGGGTGGGGTGGGGGGGGTTGTGGTTTGCTTTAGAAAAGGTTGGTCAGGGTTTTTTTCAAAGCAGGACCGAAATGCAAGTACACAAAAATCTCTTTCAGAAGCAACATGACATGTTGTACATGTGCATGTCTGTTGAGCTGCAGACTATGAAGGGAGGAAAAAAAGGAGCTTCAAGAAATCTGCTTTTCAGATTGTGATAGTCGCAAAATAGTAGATTTAAATTCCATGCATAACTGTGAACCCACTCGTAATTCATGTGCAAAACTGGACTCTACTGATGTTTGATGACTCAACAAACAAAGACAAGTGAATTTAGAAAACTATAGCAAGTCAGGGTTACAGTGAATAATGGAGCTTTATGGGCTCCTTAAATGCTGGAGTGGTTTTAGCTTGGTTCACTTTCTAACAAGACCCATGTTAGTCCATGCACATCTGGGCCAGATATTTGGGACCCAATCAAAAGTGTTGTCTTTAACTCATTTTGGCTATTTTGGAGCCGGCCTTCTGAGACCTCGTAACACATTCAAATATCAGGAAACAACAAAAAAATGCCAGGAGGTACTTACGATAATGAGCAGTATAAAATATATAAAATTGTAGAAGGAGTGAGCGTCCATGACATAGTACATGATATCTACCCATCCTTCCAGTGTGATGACCTGGTGGTGGGGACAAAAAGACACAGAGAGACACACACTGCATTACAATGAACGGGAAAGTAGGAAAAACATTCTCCCTTTGCTCACCCATACATGCACACACAAACACACTAAGACACTCAAAGTACACGGTGGTCAGATGCAGAACATTTCCAATTCACTTTGTAATGGCTATTCCTCAGAAGAAAGCCTGTGGTGTCCCTCCAACCTCTTCCATGTGTGTGTGTGTGTGTGTGTGTGTGTGTGTGTGTGTGTGCCAGGGGACTGACGCGGCCCTTTCATGTAGCCTTTATGCTAATGAGCAGTTGAGATGCTGAGACCTGAAAGCGGTGGCTCAGCTCAGCCGAGCCGATAATACACTCACACCTCGACGTTTACACCTCGGCTGGCATAACACACGGCAGCCAACCGCCAGGGCACAACCACGGCGTGAGCACAGCAGCGCTGAACAAATGTCCAAACACACACATGCCAACAGGCAGACGCATGCATGCCATACCTGGGCTATTCATAAAGAGTCATACACAAAGCTACCTTAAACAGACACCACAAATGTGTGCACGCACACACACGCACACACACACACACACAGGCGACTAATCCTCTCACTGCTAGAGAGTTCTCCTTTGCAGCAGATTAACAAAAGAGAGGATTCTCATTTCTGAGCTAAAACACACCTGGTAAACGTGCATCTTTCTATTCTACAGAAACAGAGAGTAGACCAACAGCGATCCAACCAAACATGTGTTCAGTCAACCAAACAAATAATCATGTAGTCAACATAACAACTGGAAAGCAAGAAAACCCAGCAAGTTTAGCCAATTTGAATTTTGGTTAATACCAGCAATACAAGTACATAATATCTTCCTTTTTTCTAAAAATGGAAGAAAGGACCAACAAGTCTTGAGCAGCATGGTACTGTACATCTTCATCTGGTCTCTAGCTATGTTGAAAAGGTCAATCATGCTGTGTGCATCGCAGGAAAGACAGGATCCTCAGCTGACCTTGGGTCTGATTTAAGAGAGGACACAAATGCGATGAACCTGAACAAATCACTAACTGCCCCCCCCCCAGCCCACCATCAATCGTTTGCTCCGGACACACCTTGTAGATCAGAGATAGCTAGCAGAGCATCGAGTCCTGCAATTCATACTAATGACATACTACGCTACTGACATGTGGAGCGGAGCGCTGTCATCCGTCGCGGGTGAATTAGTTAATCAACACATTGTTATTGAACCCTGTGGACAGTCTTGCAGAACAAATGTGTGTGTAGAAGGTCAATAGTCATTAACCTGTGGGTTGATGGAAACATTGGCCAAGTAACCCTGAGATGCCTTCACTCTCCTACTCACTCACTCCACCTCCTCCACCGCTTCATGCGTCAGCCCTTTTAAATCACTTCTTAAAGCCCATTTCTACAGACTGGCTTTCATATGATGCAGTCGCTTTACTGCTTTATTTTATTATTGATATTATTTTATTTTACAAAATAATTTTTATTACACTATTTTATTTTATTTTATTTTATTTATATCGCGTCGATTGGTTTTATTGTTTCATCTATTGTACGGTTTTATTTTGCTTTGTTGGGCCTCACTTCTGTTGTTTTATTGCCTTGATTTTGCTGCTTTGTCTGTCAAAGCACTTTGTAAACTCTGTTTATAAAGGTGCTGTATAAATACAGTTATTATTATTATTATTATTATCCCTTCTTTCTCACCTCTACACTCATATTTCTATGGCTCCCTCACTCTCAGCTCTCCTTACGCTGCTGTCACAGGTCGATCCATTACCTGATTCTGAAACCGTGGGTCAGGACCGGGTTTGATTGACGTCCTTCCGTAAAATCCATTGTTATCACACACTTGTAGGGACCCGATCGAGCCCCAGGCTCGGCCGTGGCGGGCATCCGATGTGACTTCCTAACAGCTTGTTGTTCTGTGCAGGAGTCCCAGGGCAACCCTCAATTAAATCAATTTGGAACCACAGGCTGAAATGTTTTCAGAACCCGGCACTGAAATGTATAATTCATGCTCTTTATATTTACAGATACTGGGGCAATAAGGCTGTAGACTGGGATAACAAGCTAAGCAACTCATTTAACATTCAATAGAGCCGTCTCCTTCACTTCAGCTCTCTATCCTCCTCCCTCTCTTTGCATCCCAATCAATTTGATTTTTCTCTCATTCCCATTCACTCGCTATTTCTTTTCTTGTTTCCATCCACTCGTCAACAAATAGTCCATATTATTAATTTCCTTTATTGAGAAATAATAACATTAAATCCAAATATTTCATGTTAATGTTGTATGCAGTATAATTTACATGCAATATAGACCTTTTAAAAATGTCTCAACACACAGCCCATCAGAACCAGGTGACACAAACCCCAGCTGCTTGTTTTACACCACGACATCCCAGGATGCAAGAAGCAGCACCGCCTGCCTGCAGAGACAGATCGGTGTCTGGCGACTAAACCCAATCATTTGCATCTACCTCTTACTTTATTTTGTTAAATGCACATATCATCTTATCAAATACCTGGCTAAAAAAAACTAATCTCATCTAAGACTCAAAGTGATGCTTGCTAAACCATCAGAAAAGAAAATCTCTTAAGCCTCTAACTGCGAGCTGAGACCACACACACACATACAGACACACACACACACACACACACGAAAGTTGTGAGTACCTCACAGGGATTAAAATGTCAATGTGTGTGTGTGTGTGTGTGTGTGTGTGTGTGTGTGTGTGTGTGTGTGTGTGTGTGTGTATTTGTGCTGTTTGGGGTAATTTGAAGGTAAGACTCTCTTTGAGAAAGTCATGTTGCGCAAGTCAAAGTCTATTAGACACAGTGACAGGTCTCTCAGCGGCTGCTGGACAGATCTATTACAGGGGAATTCATATCACAACAGCACAGACAGTGTTAGCGCAAAGACGGCGATAAGGAAAAGCCAGTCGCGGTTTCCCCGGGGAGCTGGAATCAGCAAGAGGAAATAAGACATTTTCACAAGTAGCGTGTGGAGGGGAAAAGGTTTTCTGGTCACGATGCATAACCTCTGATGCACTGAGTGGAGGGATTTCTAAAAAGGTGACTTTTAGATGTTGTTTTTGACTGATAAGGGATTTTGTGTTTGCCATAGAATATAATCTTAGCTGGCTTTCTCACTCTCTTGTTGGTAAAACCTTCAGTCGATGCATGCAGTAAAGCTCATCTTGCTCCCAGTACAAGTCCAATGGGACGTCCACACCCATTAAAACTCTTACAGTCTAGTTAGACATATTGCGTTCTGCTAAAACCACAGTCACAAACCATGCCCTCTGTTAGAGTCAACTTATTTTGCATGAATGTAACCAAATGTCACTCACTAAAAGAAAATGTGAGCGATATCGTGAGCTTCCTGTTTTTTTTTTAGGTGAGAAGAATCTACATTATTATAAAGGAAGAAAAATTACATTCTAATAAGGTATGTTTTGTAAAACTTATTAAAATTATTTATTAGAACTAACAAAATTAGTTGGCTGTTTTTCAGCCTTGTGTTAAGTTACTCTTTCTGCTTCCACATTTAATTCTGCACATTTAGCCCTTCTTACCTGGAATATGGCTATCCAGGCGTAGCCGATATTGTCAAAGTTGACAGCTCCCTTGTGAGGGTTGAATTCCCCGGGGTGGCACACGTTGTAGTACTGGTTCCAGTTAACGCAGCCGTTAACGCTGGCCACGGCCGCTCCAATCAGAGCCGAACTTTGGAGAGGAGCGGCCAACGAGCAATTGGCCCCGCCCTCCACTTGGGCCGGCACGTTGTGGCAGCGCAGCATCCCGTTCTCGCGGGGAGCCGAGCAGATGAACGGGGTGTCTTCACCTTCCTCCGACATGTAGTAAGGACTCATGGACAAGTTGTACATTCTGGATGGAAAAGATATAAATACATACATCAATTACAGATACTCTGTTGTTGTTGTTTGTTTGTTTGCTTGTCTGTTTTTGCTACACGTTCTATAGTAGGTCATATTAGTAGTATACTGTAGATACACTGAGAAAATATGAACCGGTTTCTGGAACTGGAGAACTGAATATACAGAATATGTAATTTGTGATTAGGACAATGGTCTAAGTCTAATACTTCTTTGAATCTCTTTGAATGTTGTAGTTCGTAACTGTAAAGCTAATTTTATTACTTTACTGCCGGGTAGCTTGTGAAATGTCCCGCTGGGGATCAGGTCTCAATTAAACCTAAAACGATACATCATAGTTAATATGGAGATTATATTTTGTGTCATTAATCAGAATCAGTAAAGTTACCGAAGATATCAGATAAATGTGAGTGAAGTCAAAAGTACAATATTCCCCTCAGAGATGTAGGAGCACAAGATGGAAATACTTAAGTGAAATACAAGTACCTCAAAATTGTACTTCAGTAAAGACTTGAGCAAATGCATGTGAGTCCTGTTGTACTGGAGGTCAGACAGAGAAAACACAGCAGCCTCGGCTGTGAAACATTGAGCCGCTGTTCTCGTTCCGTCTTTCTCTCTCACACACAGGAAGGACTCAGCAACATCAACTGTGGTACAATTTGTACCATTACATCAAAACAGAATTAGTTCAGGGACGTCTACGTGACACTTTTGCCTTCCTGTGGTTGAGGACACTGAAGCAGTTTTCTCTTTCTCTTCTGCATCACTTTACTTTAGTCCCCACAGCTAAATTGGTCGACTCTGATCTTTTGTTTTCTGTGTGTGAATGTGTCCTGTGGAGATGGTGGTTGTTTGTCTGTAGCTCTTCTCTCATCAGATGGATCTTATCTTATTCATCACGAGATAAGATACATCTGGGAGCACAGTTTCATCTAATATTGGCATAATGTGTGCAGTGTAGAAGGAAGTGCAGCTTAATCTTTCTGTGTCGGCCCGCGTCGTGTTGACTGAGCCTGCACCGTGTCAATGTGTCTTCTCTGTTTTGGGTCAGTCACAATGTAATTCAACATTTTGTCAATATGTATAGATTTTAAATCTCTTTGGGACTTCATTACAGAAGTAGTTTCTTTCTGCTTAGACATTTCCTGTTATGCTGATTTTATGTCCAAGGTTGTTTTATTGTTTGGTCTGTTACATTTTCCTGTAATATTATCGTTTTCAAGTGTAATATTTTCAGGCTTTACTCTGACCCATCTTAAAGTATGAGCGCCACATCGTCTGCAAAGAGGAGCTTCATTTCTTCATGGAGGAGTTTTAGAACTGGTGTGTTGGATCGCTCTAATTTATCTGCAAGTTTATTGCACGGATATTAAATAACATGGTGCTGAGACTACAACCTTATCCACATCTCTCTCCCTGTGTTTCCGTCCTGACTTCTCCCTGCAGCTTTCTTTCATTTAAGAAATATCGCTATGGTTCCTTTTCCAACAAGATGCCGAAAAACCTGTTCATGCCTTTATTTCCAGCAGATAAGATTACTGTAATGCTCTCTTCATCCGTCTTCCAAAACAATCCTTTGTCAAATGACTTTTAACAAGAACAACGGAGAGAGAGCATAGCTGAGCTAGCCTGCAATGACTCCCGGTGTCTTTAAGGATTGATTTGAAAGTTTGTTAACTTGTTTACAAGGCTCTTAATGGTTTGCGACAGGCATAAATGATTCATTCTCTGTCGTTTTATAATCCCTCACGGTCTCTTACATCCTCTGCTGATGTATTTTTTAATACAAACTATCACATGAATAAGAAAATCGGCAGCTAAGCCTCTTTTATTTATCGGCCAATAGAATTACCTACCCAAGGCTATAACAGATGTGAGCGCTGTGAACATTTTTAAACGACAAGCGAAAATGTATTTACTCAGCATTGCCTATAACTTTAATCTCTTACATGTTTTATTGTTCTTATGCCTCCCTTTGTTTTAGTGATTGCTTGTATCTTGCAGTATTAGAATGTTTTAATCGGTTTGTTTTGATTCATTCTGTTGTTTCCTTCATTTTTTGTGAAGCACTTTGAACTACTACCCCTGTATGAAAGAGTTTATTATTATTATTATTGTCATTATTAGCATCATTATGGCCATACGGTGGTTTACATCCTGGGGGTGCGATGCAGTCAGTGTACCCTAACAAGTTACAATTTCTGTGTTTTTGCTCCAGGCAACAGCTGACTGATACACCATGTGACAACGCAACACAATCTCTACCGAGAGAGGCCGAGGGAGGAAGAGGAGGAAGGGTGAAAACAGAAGGAGAAATGAAAGGCGCAGAAAAAAGGAAAGATCGTGTGTTTGAGTTCAGTGATCTGAGCGTGTTTGAAGAGCCCATGTGTGCTTGCTGGAGGCGGTGCAGGTCACCATATGGATGTGCAGAACAGCACTGGCAAAACAGGGTGGGTAGACTTCTTCTATTTAGTGGGAAATTAAAAATGTATCCAAACTTCTGAGTCTACTGAAGGAGTTTTTCACTCATTTTAGTTTTCTGCTTCACTGATTCAGTCTAGATTTGACCACGGTCTTGAAGAGGATTCCTGGGACCATCTGTGCTACTTCCAGCTTAGAAGGTAATAAGGAAAATGCAAATACTGTATGACTAGAAGAATTCCTTACATTCTGATGTCCTCTTCCATGAAGCAGCGGTTGCGCAGTAGTCCCGCCCACAGCTGGACTCCCACAATGCCGAAGATGAAGAAGACAAAGAAGCAGAGGAGGAGGACGTTTCCCAGCATGGGCAGGGTGTCCAACAGCAGTGTCACCAAAATCCGCATACCTACAAAGTGGAACACAAAGAAATAAAGATAGCATCAGAAATTATCACGTTGTTTAGAGTTCACACACATGACAGTTGAGTTTTGCATTAAATAGACTTTTACTAACTAATAACTAGCAAACCCTGACAACCTCCATTGATCGTGTGAGCTTGGAACCCACAAATTCATCCCCACAGCCAACATAATTACAAGCGATGACAATACCGACAGTGACAGTTTGACATTATTTCATCCTCCGGGATTTGAACTCACAGCTTCCTTGTGGCTAGTATTATCTAACCACACGTGTTCAGCATCCATCTCCAGCTGTCGGATGTCTTTAGCGTCAGCAGAGTCAGGGATCTTGTCCCCGAGGTCCCTTTCACATATACGTATATCAGCCTTTTCACAATGACCACACTTACAGTACGGGAAATTCCATAGCGTCACTGCTAATGTTGACAGTAGCTATGATAAACACATTTAAAGCTCCTTGTTTGGGGAGTTTTCAGTTATCAGGATGGTTTTCTTCTTCACAAATACTTTTTGATTAAATTTGTTGACACTCTGATTACATCCCGACAGCAATCAACGAATCAAACGCTCTGACAAAAAATCAACCCACATGCCTTTTTGTGTACTGCTGCTAGCTACTTACAGGTAAAGAGTTGGCAACACTGGGCTGGGTTTTCGGTTATATAACTAGCGTAGTCTCGCTAGTTTCACAAGATTACCACCTTTAACTCACCAGCTTCCTTGTTGAATTTTGTGCCAGACGCTAAATATTATCATAACTATTATCAATATTAAATTAATTTAAACTACGTCTGAGTCAAATCAGACTCATACAATTGTCCAGAAGATTATCATTAATTGTTAATATATGTTTGGAAGCACAGATGAGCAAATTGTGTGTGTTATAGATTTTTTTTTAGTCGAGATCATTTGGAGCTAAATTTATAATTCTACTCATTTTAGATGTGCTTTCATTAGACACAAAGTTGTTGTCGAGAACATATTTTCGACACAGTCCCACAGCATGAAATGCCCTGAGCTGGGTTTTTGCTTTGGTCTCCACAGTGTATATGGGATAGTGGAAATAAGTCAAAGTCTACTCTAAATGAATCCATCGATCATGCATCTATCCATCCAGTCAACCATCCATCCGTAATGAGTGACCGATCCCAGTTCAGCTGCACATCTGGAGTTGCATGTGAGACAATGTGTTTTTTTGTGAGATATGTGACAACCAGGCAGGTGAGGGTCAATCTGTCAGAGCTGTAACGAGATAAGGTCATGGCTGTGGGATGGAACAGAAACCAGAGTATCGATGAAATGTCCAGTTTAAATCATCGTCTCAACAAAACAAAGGTTATACCGACCGGTCAAAGGAGAAAACCTTACACCCCGACACGCATCTCTCATCCTCAAACTGAACAACAAGAGCATGCCTGTGTGCTTGAGACACCAGAGTATTGCTGTATACCAACTACTGAATACAACACATGGAAATGTTCACATGCACACACTGAGTAAACAGTAAACAGATGCCTTACTGTCAAAACCTACTCAAACATCTCCCAGCATTGACACCCTCTTAGCTGAATACTAATGGCTGCTCCATACAACATTTTGGGGACTATGTCATCACTGCTTAGAACGACACAGACAGTGATTTAAAAAGTAGATTGTCCCCTAAGTTCACACCCAGAGTTACAATGCACTCTGGTAGGTTTAATTAAACAAATGCAATGTAATGGTGCACTAGCAGCAGACTCAATGAGAGCGTTTGAATCAGAGAGTCATGACACGGGAGGTCAGGCAATGCACATTATTTGAGCCTGTAAGAAGTGTGGAGGGGTGATGTTATTTAGAGGAGACGAAAGAAGCAGGACTGTGGATTTAGGCCTCAATCTACGAGAAGATCTTTTAATAAAGTCAGAAAAGTGGCTTCTTAGATTAGATCTAATTGAATATGTTAATGTCAACTCATTGCCGTCGGTAGACAGACCAACGACGATGATGAAGTAACTGCTCTTCACAATCTGTTCCCAACCGCACTGGCCAGGAATCTAATTCAGTTATAGCAGAACATGTGCAATGAACATGTGTGATGGTATCTGTGGATAAGCAGAAAATAATAACAATGAATGTGTAGTAGAGATGTGTCATGAGTATATTTAGCATTAGCTTAAATGACCAGACTGGCAGTAAAGTGACAGAATACCAACTTACTTTGTGTTGTCTCATTTGAATAAACTTGTGTTTTGAGATCCGTAAAGCAGATTTCAAGGTGAGAAAAATAACAAACGGACGAAGCGCTAGTTGCGCCGGTCGTTGCGTTTGCCACAAATATAGAGCGCAGAGAGTCCTGCTCGCTGTATCTAGACTACAGCAGGAAAAAAACACATTCAACATGTGTCTAACAATAGATACTTCCCATCCACTTAGGCAGAAAGACAAACAGAGAGACGGAGTGATCGCAGAACGATGAGAGACAAACAGAGACGGTAAGTGGGGAGAGGAATAAACTTTAGCCTGGCTGTTAGCCCGGCTGGATCGCACCCACAAACACCCGGCCTCTGATCACAATTCAGATTCACAAATAAAACAAAAGATTAGATGGGAGCCTCAAAGAGATGAAAGAGAGAGGGAAAAATGAAGACAGTGAGCGTTCATCCTGTCTCTGATTGTGTGTACCTGTGAGTATATGTGTCTGTTTGTGTCTCCACCAACCTTGAGCTTCCAGCCCCAAGTGATATCTCTCATTGTGCTTCTCTCCCTCTTTCTTCCCTCCATCTCCCTCCCTGTGTCAGACCCTTCAGGGAGCGACTGGAAACTTGTTACAATAATACAAGATTCACTTCACCTTGTCCGAGGCTGTAAAGACTGTTTCTCGGGGCCTACTGTTAGCTTAGCGATAAGGTTAAGGTTAATGTTGAATATAAGTCCTCACTGAGGTAGAACAACACAGTGAACGTGTGTGTGTGTGTGTGTGTGTGTGAGAGACTGTGTGTGACGATAGCTCGAGAGAAGCAGACAACCTGCCATGCTTTATGATTGTTTGGGTTTATTTGCAGTACGCAAACACACACACACACACACACATACACGCTTGTACAAACGTATAACGTCATCAATTACATGGGAGACTCTTGGATCACACTGTGTCACATGCGAACAGCTGGGTTATTCTAGGGAAGCGGGGTCATCATTCACACGCACACACACACACACACACACACACACACACACACACACGCGCACACACTTTTTGTCTTTTAGCTTGTTGCAGCCAGACAACAAGCAGACATCTATAACCCTATTGATCCTGATTTTTTTCATACTTTGTGTTATATGAACAATAAAATGTATTTTGTGAAGATAATAAACAGGATGACATCAGACTGAAACAGTTGAGTGCAATAAGAAAGAAAGGTTTAAAACCGTGTGTATGAGTGCATTGAACAGTGTATTGAACAAAATGTCCACGGCTACAGGCAGACTGAAGCCTGAAAAACAACACTTGGCTGCATGACTCGCGTACGCTGGTTAATAATCTTCTGCGTTGTTATGACATTGTTGTCTAGTGATCCTCTTTGGCTGTAGATTCATGGCCACCTCTGTCACAGAGCTTTTCGGAAAATGACAAACTATGTGCAAGTTCTGACTCGGCACTGGAGCGGTACCACCTCTGGAAGTGAGATTTAAGCAGACATCAAGTCCCGGATCATCGGTCGACTCACCAGTAAGTGGTGAGAACATAGACACCAAAATACTCTACTTTTTTTTTCATGTGGTTTTGCTTTCGTAGCGCTCGGTGCAAACTCGTTGAACGATAACATGAGAATGTACAGCATCACAGCGGTTGCAGGTGAAATGCATATACCTGTGTAGGATTGGGTAAAAAATCAATACATGTAATATGATGTAAAATGTACATAAGTTGAACAACCTTTGATATGTGAATATGAACAATTATGTGAATATTACAATAATATAATGTCAGTTTTTGAAAAAGAAGCACTCTGCAACAGATAATTATGCAGAGTTGACAAAAAAAATAATTTAAAAAAGCATTTTCATAATTTAGTATTGATGAGTATAGACATGCTTTTATCCTCCTTTAAAAAAAGACAGTCAGGGCTTTGGCTAGTTCAGTGGATCACTGCTGTGTGCTATGCTGCTAGCACTGAGCCAAAGAGCAAATAACCACAGATGGATAAATTGTGCTTATTTGCAAATCAAGGACCAATCAGGTCGGCCCTGGTGAACAAGCCTCCCTGCTAAGGTTTAAACATGGACTTACTTGGTACTCTGTTGATGGCCCTCAGGGGCCGGAGCACTCGGACGGTTCGGATGGCAGACAGACTGGCATTATGGCCATCCAGAGAATACTCCATCACCCTGAAGACACGGCCAGAGAGAGTTTCACTTCATGTTCTGTACTCACACACACACGCAGATATATTGACCCAAAGCAACAACAAGCAATCTAAGAATACCAAAAATATCATAATACCTCTACCCACATAATTACTGCACGTATGACATTTAATTACATGGAGTCAAACGCTCGTTTCCCTCTGTATAGTGCACGTAGCACATGAATGTGACAAGAAGGCAGAGAGGGACAGCTGTGGTCTTAATTGTGTTAGTTTCTTGTACTCTGCCCTGTGAGTGTGCCGGCTGTGTGAGGAGAGTGTGTGTGGTCACATTGGCTCGGTCCTTAGAGCGTGGGAGCATCTAAAAGAATGTCTTGCTGCTGATTGGGTCCTGCCCTCGCCTCAACGTACATAGTCATTATATACAGTGACGTCAAGTATTTAAAAACAAATGGTGGCCTTACATGAAATGGCTTATATGGAAACTAACAGCAACACACATGATACAATTGGGCTCATTGGAGCCACAAGAGTCTCGGCTCTCCGGTCAATTTATGACATTCAGAGACTGTTCAGGGACCCCAGTATGCAGAAATATTCACATTTCTAGAGTAAGTGAAAACCGTAACCTGATGGGGTGAAAACAGAGACTGAAATGATACATAACACACCCACAGGTGTTAAAACATACACCTGTATCATGCGTGAGCTGTGAGTAGCCATCTTTACTGTGAGTGTCTTTGTGTGATATCTCATTCATGCTCGTTTGATTGTTTACTTCGTGTTCAGCAAAATATGATTTTATTCTAAGCAGGCTGCTATCGTCTCAGGACGACAGAGAAAATGGAGCAATTTGTGGGTAAGAGCAAAACAAAAAAGCATTTCGGGACACCGACCCTGCCATGACGATGACGAAGTCAAGCTGGTTCCACTTGTCGCCAAGGTAACAATTGGGGCCAAAAATTCCCAGGGCCACCATCTTGATGACCATTTCCACCGCAAAGAAAGCAAAGATACAGTCGTCCAATACCTGAAGAAACACGGACAGGAAGACAAACACACAGGTGGAATCCCAACAATAGGAACCAGAGGATATGCACAGAATAAGGTCAGCTCCTGGATAAAGTTTCCTCATCACATGCCGATAGGAGCTGTGGAAGAGCCAGTGGAGGTTGTCGGGAAGAAATTCTTGTCTCCATTAGTTAGTCTCATCCCAGCAGGGAATAGCTCTGGCTTAGCGTGGTTATGGCTGTGTCTCAATTAATTAGATCTCTACTACAGCAAAGAAGAACAAAAAAAAAAAAAAGAGGAAGGTCTGTATTTGAATATAATGAGCACGTCTCACTGCGCCAAGAATCAACATCGCTCGACAATACGAGCATGTTGGAACAAACGAGACGAGTGAGACAAGAAGAAAGAATGAAAGACATTCTCATTTCCATTTGTTTACAAATTGTTCTTGTTATTGTTGTTGCTCAACTCAGAATGTGAAATCAATCCCTGGCGTAAGAGACACATTTTATCTGCAATAAAATAGTCCTGTATGTCCTTTACATTCGGCCCCATCAGTGATGTCGCCTTTGAATTATTCGCTGACACAGCTGACTAGATAAAAATCAAAACATGGAACATGACTTACAGTGAAAGGTGCTTATGTGGAAGAACATGTCACACCAAGGTAATGAACACCGTTTCTCATGCCACTACTATCTAATGCAAACACATTATATACTGTAAATATGTAATATGTAAGATAATATTGCAATATAACATATGTTAGGCCGTCACACTGACCTGTAGGATGCGGCACCACTCGGACTGACAGGTGACGTCTTCACAGGGCTGGAACATCCCCAGAGTGACGCAGTTGAGCAGGATGACCAGCATGGATACGTGCTCGAACCACGTGCAGGAAGAGGTTAAGGCCAAAGCACATGGGACGTAACTTGTTGTTTACAGAGAGGACTGTTCATCCCAGGCCAGAGACATCATGAACTTCAGAGGACAAACAACGACTAAAACAATAACATGATGTTGAAAATGGAAACAAAATGTCCTTAGCATGCTTTTAGATTATGTTGATGTTCCAGTCCATAACAATGACATGACGTGATATATACTGTAAGAGATATATAAGCGTGCATAAGAAGGGCTCAAATCCTAGAGAAAGATCAACCATGATTCAGCATAATAGCATGTGAGACAACACACCGCAGCCGGATGCCAAAAGGAAGTTTTGTGCGATTCTAATGGACATAATCGGTCCAGAAATGACCCAGTGGGACTGTCTGTTAATCTGTTTACAGGCATTTTCCCTGTTTCACAGATAAACATCGTAATGGGTCCATGTCTACTGTACATCCTGCGGCATCATTTGCTAACTGATCAATGAAAATGCAAGAGAAATGACGTCTATCACAACTAGCAATGGGTTCTTTATAATCCCAGATGCAGTATTCATGCTAATCTGTTGGTGAGTCTCAAGATGTATTCTTGTGAGTCCTACTTTCTTGTCACAAGTATCTTGGGTATAACAATGTCAGATGTCACCTCCTGAGCTGACTGAAATAGCACTTGTGAATAATCGTGTGTCGATTTCCTCTTGCTTGTGTTATCCTTTCTTTATCCTTTTTGGACTCAGAGCGAGATTATCTATGTCGGGCAAGGAGGTGCGTTACAGAGGGCACGGAGGGTCAGCGGTGGACTTTTCTTTCCTTTCTCTTCAAGAGCTTCAATAATAATCCGTCTATAAGGAATGGAGTCTTAACAGCGTGGCCAGATTGGTGCCTCACCGCGAGGACGGAGATTTGATGGAGGGTTTCAATCCGTCCGGTTATCTTTGTGCAGCAACACGGACGGCAACCAACACTGCGCCCTCGTTTCTATTGACTCAATGAAGAAGATGACAAATCTATAAAAAAAAACTCAGTCAGCTCCAAAATCCCAAAATGCTGTCTTATCTGATACTTTTTTTCTCCTCATCAAAACCGATTCAAATCTGTCAAAGACATGTGACATGTGTGTGCTCATCGTGGAGGATCCCACAGAATGGATCAGTGCAGCCGCACTCCTACCATCAACAAAGTCATAAATCCATCGTAGCAGCACCGACAACATGTTGCACATAAATCAATCCAGTCTATGAAAACACAAGTTGACCAAAACCAAACATATGGACAATAAATCCCAGAGCGTCGGCAGCTGCAGTACAGTTATAAGATGTAAATATATCGAAAATGAGAACAAAAAATAATCATCACGTAATCAGTGTGAAGAGAGTGCGAGTGAGAGATGGAGAGATTGGATGACAACAGAGAACAAGAGAAAGGAATCGCTTTAAACCATGTCTCCTAAAGTAGAAAAAGAGGCAGCGATGCTGCTGTTTTTTAAGTTTGGCTTTTGTCCCAGAAACACACGCACACACACACACACACAGACACACACACACACACACACACACACACATGCAGGGATCTGGTGTGTGCACCAAGTTGCAGTATTCAAGTATTCCCATGGTGAAGTGCTGTTCTAATTAGAAAGGGAGTCAGAGCAGAAAACAAAGGGTGACCACTGTCTCCTGCATTACTCACACACAGACGTACTGTACATACAGACTCACAAAACACACACACAAATGCACGCATCTATACATTTTATGTAAATTAAGTTTATGCCGCGCGCACACACACACGCACACACATATACGAGGACAATCGGAGCTCTCTGCTGTGATCAGAGGCAGAGACAGAAGTTTGTATCAGCGGAAAATTCTGACTTAAACTTTTTCCCTCCAGTGGCTGATAAGAGTAAAGACTATAATCTTGAATTTATCCGACACGACAGGTTTTTCCAGTCAATACTTTGCATAGATGTCACAAGGAGATGATGGTACCCAGCACACTGTCTTCATCTTTCACTTGTTAGACTAAACATGTCCACACCAGGAAAACCAAGAGACTGTGCTCCTGGGGAGAAGTCACCTTCCTTTTGATCGGTACTTCAGTTCATGTGGAAGTTTGAGCCAAATATGAAGACATTCATGTCACTCCTGAGATATTGTGTTTACGAGAATGGACTGCACAGACGGACGGACGGACAGACGGACACATTAAAAAATGTAATTCAACATGTATAAAAACAGGGCTAATTGAAGTTTTTGTTGTAAAATTTGTCATTCAACATTATAAAAAATGAATAACAGATGTTATTTATACATATGAAATAGATGAAAATGCATCTCTTCTGCCGGTAAATGTTGTGTTCAAAGATTAAAGATCAATTAAAAAGCAATCAAGACTAAATACGTTCAACATGAGCAGATACTACATGAGGGAAGGAGGTGTTGCACACAGTGTTCAGGGTAACGAGGCTCATGTGAACGTGTATCTGAATACAGACGTGTGTGGGTTTAACAGCAGATGTTGATTCAACCATCAGGATACGGATGAGTGAGTTTGAGGCTATTTGTCATATCAGCTGTGGACAACTGAAGAAATCACCATCAACTCTTTGTGTCCTTGTTCATTTTAAGAGAACTTCTGAACAGGGAATAACAACAGCAAACACAAACATACTTCAGTCAAACCGCAGCGGGAAACGACATTTTTCTGTGAATGCATTTTACATTTTAGAAGAAAAAATATAATATAACAGCCTATTATCTTCGCTCTGCTCCCACCAACACACCGTCATATGACAGTCCATATGCACATCTGAGAGCCTTACCCGTCGCACCGCTTAATTAACCAAACCTGACAAGTGTGCAATGCACTCTGCCTGAATACCATGTCTCTATTCTCCCTGCTGACAACAGCTTCCCTCTGTCCACCGGGAGGGAAGTTCAAGATCTGGATCTCCTCAAATATGAGATATGTAGACCAATTAAAGCTGAAGAGTACTATGCTATTATATTGCAGTCTATTGTGGACTGCAATGCACTTCTGAGCATTAAAGGCGACTTATATATGCAGTGGTGGAATGTAACCAAGTGCATACATGAACTCAAGTACTGTAATGAAGTACACATTTGAGGTATTTGGTCTATACTTGAGTATTTCCATATTATGTTTCTCTCTACTACAAATATTGTACTTCTTACTCCACTACAATTGGTTCTTTCTCAGATGACATGTTTTCATCCCCTTCCTGTCCAGTGAAAACCACGTCTCTCCAGATGTTTGTGATAAACCAATGGATGGACTTTGTAGAGCGACTAAACTGTTTAAAAAGCCTCTTGAAAACGGCTTTACTTCAGAGCTCATGAAAGGTTGTCACAGGGCAGCAACGCTACAAACACATAATGTAATGCGTACCTGTTGATGAAACCATCCAACAGTCCATAAAGGAGTTCAAATTACAGAGCGTAAACATCCAGAGCAGTAAAAATGCAACATACACGTTAATGCTGAAGCAATATTAATGCACTAACATCAAACAGAATCGTAAAACACTGACAGGGAACATTTTACTGCACAATGAGTACTTTATGTACATTTAGCTGAGAATACTTTCACCTACTTTTCAGTGTACTTCTTCTTCCCCCACTGCTTATGTCTACATCTCCTGCTTCTCACAGATTTGACGTGCTAATATTGTACATCGGGGGAAGCAGCGTCTGCTGTATTTCTGGAAAAGATGGTCTCTGCCTATGCGCCAAGCTCCCGCTGCCGTGGTATGCAGCAGCTGGATGTTCAAGTTAAGTGCTACTGTGGGAGGCAGGAAGAATGCTGCTTATCCTCTGGAGGCACATTTAAACAGAAGGAGAGGGAGAAATAAACAAGGGGCACAACATTTTGGAGGGGGGCTTGTGTCAGACATGAGTGATTGTTGCAGGGGCAGTCCAGTTCAGAGGCCACGTTCACACAGTCACACGTTGATTCAGCAATTCTACAGCAGCTCTGAGGCTCGTGTCGCATGAACCCCGGCGTACAAATGAGTTAAACGTGCATTCAGCCATTACGGCGCTGTAAAACATGTGTTGTGCCCTCGGAGGAGTGGCAACAGAACATCCTCGATGACATTGTTACAATGGTGTTGTTGTGAGTACAGAGAGAGAGAGAAAACACATCTTCAATCACATAGAAAATGCCTTGGGCCAGTCTGTCACCATACAACACACACACACACACACACTCACACAAGGTCATGGGTAGTGAGGTCGATCCTTCCTTCAGAGATGAAAGATTCAGTAATCTGCGGCAGAATTTAAATGAGAGATTTGAATATTCAGAGTCTCTCTCTCTCTCTCGTGTCGCTCTGTGCCTCCATGCGCTCTGCTTTCTCTAATTCCTCTTTAATCTCCACAGTCAACACCTCCTGAGCCCCCTTCTGTCTTCAGCTCTCTCTCACACACACACACACACACACACACACACACACACATACACACACACACAGATGTATGTGTGCATTGCAACACACAAGCATTAATGTATAAGTCCTCAAAGTCAAGCCAGGCTGCCGCTGCAAAGCGAGCTCAGCGTACGCACTGGTTTTTAGTTAACAGAAAAACAACAAAGATCCTGTTTTTGTTTTTTTCCTAATTTAGTTTGGCTTCTGCCGAACACACACACACACACACACACACACACACACACACACACACACACACACACACACAAGCTCGAATTCAGAAGTACAGTTATGTTTTTTGTAATGTTGCTATAAGCTCTATAAATATAGTGTACATTGGTTGGATTTCCGGCCCGGCACACGAGCGCTCCTGGTCTCACTCGCTCAGGTCGATTTATGCCTCAGTGCTCCGAGTAAATCAAACCAGGGCTGTGTCGTGTCACACTGGATGTGATGGATTGTGGGTAATACAGGCTAACAATGGGGACACTTAATATTACCATTTATCGCCTGTCCATATAGAGAAAAATAAATTACTTGTCACCCAGTTTTCATCAATCAAGTCAGACGCAATATGAAGGGGTTGTTTGGACCCAGTGTTATGTTTTATATTACTGTTCAGCTGTAGAAAGAATGTTTTGTTAGTTGAACAAAACAATGTGCATATGACATTATAAAGGACAAATCAGTAACAGTGACAACAGTGACAAAAGGATTTTAACAGTTTGCAACCACCATTTCATATTTAAGTAGAGTTAATAACCCGATACTAACATGAAAAATAACACTAACATACAGTCAAAACAGCCCTTTGTCTTGGTGCTTTATAAACATGGATCATGTTATCATAGCCTTCTATACAAACAGAGGAGTCGCCCCCTGATGGCCAGTAGAGAGAATGCAGGTTTAAGACATGAAGCATTGGCTTCACTCTTCAGAACCGGAGGTTGCCGCCTGGTCTGTACTAACATTGTGACTTGGAACACTCAGCAGTCCAAATATAGAAACAATAAAAATTGTTCAATTCAATTCATTTAAAGATGTTCATGGGGCAGAGTAATTTATTGTACTTATCTATTCATCTACTGGAATTTGGCTTTAACTGTGAAGCAAATGCAGGAAGTTCAGCCTCATTCATTTCTTACAGATTTCATTTGCTGTCCCTAAAAAAAACAAAAAAACATCCTTCAACCAGACCGGAGTGCCACACTACTTTTCATCGACCTGGTTTATGGTACTATCAATATTTGATCTCTTCCAGTATCAGTGGGCACAAAATCTGTCCACTGGAGCATTTTGGTGTGTCGCTCAAGGGCAAGAGTAGCAGAGTAGACACAAGCACATGGTAAACTAACACTGTTGGAGACGGAGGAGAAAGTAGAGTCGAGGATGATAGGAAGCTTTCTAAGGAGCGGTATATGGAGCATCCATTAAATTTGTGACTGTATGATGGGCACCGAGTGACTCAGTGTTTGTCTCCATCATCTGCTGCGCTAATATGTGACGATACAAGCCTTCCGAGGTAAACAAGACACACATATCACAATGCAGTATTAAGCATTTGTGTTCAATTTGTACCACACTCAGTCATAGCAAAGTCTCGCACCTACAGCGACTGTGATAACACTTACACACATTCGCTAAGGGAACACACACGCACACAAATGCATAGCGCTTGTGTGCGGCTGAACAATCGTTTGCAGGTTGCGTTTTCCCTTTTTTTCCCCCCAACCGGACATGAAGAGCACAGTAGCACTGCACCGTTACACGGTCCAACATGACGACACGAGTGGCTGCCGATGCAAGAACAACAACAACTCCCCAGCGCAGCCTCTTTGGCATACACGGATGCACACAAGCAGGAACCCATTGGAGAGGTCATGCCCACTCCACAATGCATGTACACAGTGTCAAGCCCACTCCAGTTGAGCTGTCAGGCCGGTGCACATAGAGAGAGGGGGAAGGAGGGAGGAAACAACAAAGGAGCACTGAAGCAGTACAGAGAAATATTGTCCAGTTGTCTCCCATCACAGCATTCAGAGCAGCTCTCTTCATTAAATGAAGTTCTTTTGTCTCTTTACCCGTTTCCTGTATCTCTTTCTCCTCCTGGTATGACTTCCCCCCTCCCCCTTTTCTCCCTCCTCCATCCTCCCAGGGTCCTCTATCTGTCCATATGTGTTAAAGAGGAGCGACGGTGTTAAGTCGCAGCACACAAGCAGCACTTATCCCCGCGCGCTCCGCGGCTCAGCGCACTTTGTTCTGCGATAAAACTACAAATCAAAGCCCGTCCCGTCTGGTTAGTAGCTGTTGAACTTCCTTCTGCTTCGGTAAAAGAAAAGTTTATCGTCTGAACACACGTTCAAGCAAAAAGTTTGATTTGAAGAGTGAGCGCTCAAAGAAAACCGTTGGCATGGAGTGACATTTGAACGGCATCACTTTGCAATAAGATAAAAGAAGGACGCAAACTTATTTTATCTTGTTCTTTCTACAGGGAGACAGGACGCCAGAGCAACCAGCATCTTCAGTGGGAGATCGTGGCTCCTGCCTGAAGCTTATTGGCTGTAACTCCCTTGTGTCAGGTTGTAATTCCTCAGCCAAGCGGAGGAATTACAACCTGTCTGTTGTGCTTTGTTTGTCTCATTCTGCTGAATTTGGGGCTAAAGGACGGTTAATTATTGTGTTCAGGTCAGCGACCAGTCACGCAGCACTTTTCTCTGCCATGGGGACGGATGGCTGGGGGGGGGGGGAGCAAACCTATGCATCCACATGAGAAGAAGAAACAGACTTTTATGCAACACTGAAGTGCATTTATTGAAGTGGTTCGGGGGTTAATGGAGCTCTCAGAGTAACTCGGTTGATATATTGGAGAGGAGAATAGGGGGAAAAGAAAACAGAGAAGAAGAAGTGGCGAGGAGACGACTGTATTCTCATCTTCATGTTGTATTTAAACAGGCTGGGATGTAAACAGCTGTTCAGTGAGTTCATGACAGTGTGTAAGCATCTACTGTATACTTTAGGTATAAAAGTTGTATTTGACCAATTCTTTCCTTGTCTGCTCTCCACACAGACAGTTTTCTTGCCCACACACGCTAATCATCAATGCAACAGACGATGCAGACTGAGATTTGAATTACTTTCATGTGTTTAATGTATCGGGTTTCCAAAGTCCGGGGAATATTCAAGGTGTAAAGTTTCCATGGGAATTAGCAGGAAATAAAAGGAATAAAATTCAAATATAGGGGTTATTCTCTCAGGCTGTATTTAACATGACAAGCCTTTTGCCATATCATACACACATAATCTAGTGGTGGGCCAAATAAATCTATTCATTTGTTGAATACTTTCAATCTCAAAGCGGTGGAGGAATATTATCATCAACCTGACAGAACACCAGGTTAACGCTGCCTTTTCTCCTCCCTCCATCCCCCCCTCAACACCCTTTTCATCCCTCCCTCCTTCCTCGGTTCCTTGACCCTCACCTTCAGCCCTTCTCACTCTCTTTAACCCCCCTCCCCCACCACCTTCATTTCTATACATTATCCCCTCCATCTCTCCTCTTAGCCTTTAACCTCCCTCTCTTCATCTAATTCTCCCCCTCTGTGTACGTTTTCTTCCATCCTCTTGTGCAATCCTTTTCTCTGACCCCCCCGTCCTCGTTTTTCATGCTCCGGTCCATCCCTCTTTCATTAGAGGAGAGCAAACTCAATCCCATCAGATGTAATAACCTAATCACACTCTGTACTCGGGTCGATCAGCAGGGCAGCAGAGTGTGTGTGTGTGTGTGTGTTTTTGTGTTTGCCTGTTATAATGAGCATACTCATTGTAGTTGCAGTGTCCTTTGTCCTTTCCATATCTGCTTTGTACATCCTTACTTTGTACCAGCTGGTTTTATAAAACAGTTGATTTACGTTGTCAGCTGCCGAAGTCACCGTCACACATTCATTCACAACGTCATGCTTCAGGCTGGTCTCATCCAGCATTCGTAGCAATACCTATGAAAAAGAATGTGTCGTAAATCATAGATTTGTGTTATTATATGTGTGTTATCCACGTGAAAGAAGAAGCATAAAGACCGAACGAAGATTTATTCCTGAACCTAACTGAGTATGTTTGTTGCCTTCACCTAACTGAGTTTCCTGTGAACGCAAGAACTGACGCGTGTTGCAGGCTTTTGTCGGAAAACGCAACAAAAGATGAGGAGTAACTTTTCGTAAGATATCATATGAGGCGACGCATGCTTTAGCTTTAGAGCGGCAAAGAGGCATTGTTCTAGTCAGGTAAGTTGTTATCATTTAGTCTTGGCAGTGAACACCATGGAGGTGAGTTCCATATAAATGTTTCATCGACATGTTGATCAATAACATTTTGTGGCATTTTTTTGTCCTGCAAAACATAACAGCTAAAGTACATTAGTTGTACCTGAACATGATTTACACCTGAATCTGATGGATAAATGATTTATGACTATTGATGACAGTAAATAGTCATCAAGTCGATTGTATTACGCCGTCTATCCAAACCGTGGTCCTGGTTGGAAAAAAGAGAAATAAAATGACATGAAAGATAACGTATTTCTCTTATATTATTTTGATGATGTAATATTTTGGTTTCTTAGCTTTATTAATATTCAATTCCACTAAAATCTCAAAACTATTTATCATGATTTCATGTATAAAATATCCTTATTTGCCAATAACTCAAACTCAAACACCTTTGGCTGCTTCATTGGTGACTAAATCTCAGAGGAACTCATTTCTGCTTCGACCGAGCAGCCATGAAGAGCCGCTGAGCTTCTCCTTCTGCTGCCGTCGCCCCGCAGACCATCCCGGGCTGTTTGTCCTCCTTCCTTCATCGCTCCATTCACTGTTTATGAGCTCTGCTGTCCTTTCCTCCTTCTTTACCCTCTGCCGCTCATCTCCAACCAAAATCTGCTTTGTCTTCTCCTCCCTTCTTTTTTCTCCTCTCGTCTCTCTCTACCAACTCCTCCGTTCTCCTCCTACTGATCCGTCTCACTCTGTGGATGTGGAGTCCCTCCAATCCAGACCGTTTTGATTGGGATGATTGTTCATTTATTTCACCATCTGCCACTAAAAACACACACACACACACACACACACACACACTCTCTCTCTACCATTACCTCAAACATTAACCCCCCCCCCCCTGCTGTGATCACAACTTTAAAGATGTTGCCAACAGAATGAGTAGTTTCTGCATGTGTCATACAGTGTGTGTGTGTGTGTGTGAACCCCAGATTGGCTCATCTCAGCGAGGTCCCTGAAGACGGCACGATTCAGAGACAGAAACTCGTAAATCAGCCTGTCCCTAAACTCGCTCCTCCTCGCTCCCTCTTTCATCTCTCCATCCCCGCATCCCTCCATCCCTCCTCCTCCTCCTCCTCCTCCTCCAACACCCCGGAGAGGAGGCGGAGGCAGCAGTGACGCAGTTACACCAGGATTCCCTCTGTCTTTCCGCCATGGAGTCTCTGCTGCGAGCGCTTTCATCTCCCACTTACTTCCACTGCCTTTTTAATCTTCTTTGTTGACGCCACTTTGTGTTTTTTCTATGGTGAAATGTTTTCCGAGCAACTTTACATCAACTACCAGTATTGATGATATAAAGTTACATTCTACTCCTCTCTGAGGAAGTATGTGTGTGCGCAATGAGACGCATCCGACAGTCTTTTTCAGTCCAGTGCGACAAAACAAGAAGAGTTTCGACAAGTGTTTGTTCTCTGCTGTGCCGCAGTGTGCAGAGATGCTGTGACTGAAACAATCCTGACTCACCTGCACACAAGCCATTGGAAGAGATTCTCTCCGATGGCATCTATCTCATCATGTGCATGCACAGCGTGTGTGTGTGCAGGTGTGTGTCAGAGAGGAAAAAGGGAGGAGGGAGATACAGAGAACCCTAAATAGAGCAGCTGTGTCTGATGGGGTATCTCTCTCTCTCACACACACACACACACACACACACACACACACACACACACACACACGCCTTAAATGGTTCAACTGCTCAGCTCAACCTCGAGGTATTGGCTCCTCTACATGTATTAGAATCTCCACACAGAC
>NW_022280056.1:3759738-3780051 GCF_004355925.1 Anarrhichthys ocellatus
CGAGAGAAGAGGAGTCGAGAGGAGAGGAGAGGAGAGCAGAGCACAGGAGGAGAGGAGAGGAGTCGAGAGGAGAGGAGAGCAGAGCACAGGAGGAGAGGAGAGGAGTCGAGAGGAGAGGAGAGCAGAGCACAGGAGAGGAGAGGAGTCGAGAGGAGAGCAGAGCACAGGAGAGGAGAGGAGTCGAGAGGAGAGGAGAGGAGAGGAAAGTGGAGTGTTTTGTGTCTTTTGTCTGCATTTTGGCGACCGTGTTTACATTTTTCTCTGATTGTTTCCTCTGTATTTTCAGTCATTCCTCCCTCCCATCTTCTCTCCTCCTCCTCCTCCTCCTCTCTCTCAACTAGTCTCACGCTCCATATCGTCAAGGGAGAGAGAGAGAGGGATAAAAAAGATCCCCTCCCGCTCGTTTCCCATCTCTTTTCTCCTTTTTCTTTCCTCTCCCTGCCTCTGCATGCCAAAAACACATCACCCCTACATGACGTATAATCCAGAGTGTAATCCATTACATATAAGAGCTATCTCCTTACAAACAGGAAAACACTGTCTCTCTCTAAAGGTATTCATCCATTAATCCTGTTAAAGTGTTCTGTTAAACTTCCAGAGGATCATTTCTTACACAAAGCCCTGTCAATTGTTAAAATATTGAAAAGGAGCTGCTGCATCTGTCCAGCAGTGTTTCAGAGGCTCAGGTCTCCTAACCGCGTTGGCCTGGTTTACAGATCAGTCCTGCTGACTGCTTCGCCGTTCGCCCGGTTACACGGACAAATGTAGCAGAGAGAGAGCAAGTATGGGAGGGAGGGAGAGAAGAGAACAGACAGCACTACTGTACCAGGACTGCAGATGGTATTTAGGATTAGATATTAAACTCCACAGTTCCAAAAAAAAAGACATAACTTTAAAAAAACAGTTACAGCTCATGTAAACCAAGATATACTGTAGCAGCCAAATGGAAAGACGTATAACTAGAATATTATTCTGAACCAGCCATGCATGAGCACACGTTTGAGCAGCAGGTGGCCAAAGGAGTTACTGCACGGAGAACATTAGAGATGTAGAGGTACTATTAAATACCATACCATTATACTACTATTACCTGGGGACGTATGAATTTAAATACCAACCATTAAGGACGATTACAAGAAAGAGACTCAATGAAATTAATGACGCGATTCAAAGACAGAGAGGAGGAATATCAGATAGTTCATGAAGAAGTATGTGTAAAGCTGAATATGTGAAACGTGGCATTTTCTAGGGAATGTTTCAAGGAGTACATATAGTTATTTTTTTAGTTAAACTGCAAACAAATGAATCGGTGAACTACTGTACTCACACGTACTGTACATAAAGTCGAGTCACTTGCACGGCGGTGCAAGTCTCCCATCAGCCATTCTGCCGAGTGAAACCGATGCAGAAGTGTGTTAAAGCTGCATTCTCTCTAATGACCAGCAGGGGGCGACTCCTCTGGTTGTATAGAAGTCTATGAGAAAATGACTCTACTTCTCTCTTGATTTATTCCCTCAGTAAACATTGTAAACATGAGTTTATGGTCTCAATCTCTAGTTTCAAGTCTTCTTCAATACAGCATGATGTTCATTTAGTAAATGATGGTCCATTTAGAGTCAAACAGACCATAAAGCAGGGGATGCTTCACGGCGGGGCTTACTGTGATTGACAGGTCTCTCTACCAGAGACGCATACGGCGTCTCTACATCACTCCTCCACATTCCAAATACGGTCACTTCCGCTCACTGGTTGCAAAAATGCCAAGATGGCGACAGCAAAATCACCGAACTGGAGGCTTCAAAATGGCGGCAGCCAACAAACCAACGGGTGACGTCACGACGACTACGTCCAGTTCTTATACAGTCTGTGTTTTAAATGCAGTTATTCCAGAAGTGTAAACATGACATTCAAACTCTTTGCAATATCACACATCTGAAAAGGAGGATCATATATTTTGTTTTTGATAGAGAAATGTGATGCAGATTTTTTTTTAAAGTAGTTCAATGATGTGAAGCTGGATGAGAATTACACATGCAGGCCCGTTACACAAACCGAATGAACAGGTCAAAGCTAACTGGTTGTATTTCTATCTTCCACCAGATGGCCATATGCCCTGCATGGCAGCATATGGACATCTGGACACAAACCAAGTCATGAGCTACACACACAACACACACACAAATGCCCACACACACATACATACGCTTACACGTGTATATGAACATGCATGTTAAGGTAAAGTGTTTCCTAAAAGCAAAACACACACACCTTTACACAACGTCACAATGAGTCTGACAATCTGTGTGAAAATGTGCAGTCGATAATGTGTGTGTGTGCACCTCTATGTGTGTAGATCACTGCGAGCCCTCTGTGTGAACCTGTGTGTGTGTGTGTGTGTGTGTGGGTGGCCATGCGTATGAGTGTGTGGCCATGTGTGAGCGGTGATTGTTGGCAGCCTCCTCTTTGAGCTCACCTGCTTCACTAGCAGGCTGCTCACAGCCTAATGGCTGCACATTACCTTCACGGGTAACTAGGAATGATATAAAGCTTCTTTTTAATCTGACTTCTATGCTGCTGTTAGTGCTGAAGATCATCACTGTGGAATATTATAAAGCAAATTAGTATCAGCTACATATTTGGTATTCCGCCAATGCTTTTATGTAAAAATGAGATTAAAAAATAATTTAAAAAAAGGAATATTTTGACTGGGGTTGATAATATTTAGTGTCTAATTTTAGTTAATTAATCTAAAAAGACAGAAATCTTATGGACAATGAAGCTAAAACAGAGGGCAGTGCACAATGCCAAGAGACTCCCTTCCTCATGAGCTAGTGTGGGAATCCACCTCGTTTAGTTTCACTGCTTGGACCAGTACTCATAGGTACGTAATGTTAGTAATAAAGTGAGTACTTCTGCCACTTTCTAAGGACTGTAGATATACTCGTGATGAACTCAGGGACACCAGGCAGACACGCAGCAGTGTGAGGTACAACATGTGGTCAAGCTGCTGCATAAAAGAAGAAGCACATTTTTGCTAAATGGCCCGTTCAGACCCAGATGGGTCGTGGGTGTAAGGGCACATGAACTATTATGTGTAATGAATTAGTAATTTGTATCTGGTAAACGTTACTTCTCGCATGTCATTTTAACCCCAAAAGGCGGCTGCTGGTTTCAGGTTCTAGCGTCATCTTTATTCCAGGTGAAGAATTGTCTGGAAGGCTTCTCAACAAGTCAGCTTCTGTCTAACAACACGAGGGTTGACGTTTTGTTTAATATTATAATATACAGTATATATATATACTATATAGTCCTAGTATAAAGTAGGACTTCTGCAACAGCAGCAACTTAACTGACTCATGCATTTACTTCAGTAAGCATCTCCCGCTGAATCCTGCACAAACATAAACAAATTCATTGATTTTCAAGAAGCTGATGGTGTAAAAAACAAAACAACAACACACAAATCCAATTCCGAGCAGACTTTTGGCTGAAATCGATTAGCAAACACAAATTGAGTTAAAGAAAGTTAATGCAAATTTACAACAAGCTATTAAACAAGCGGCAGGATCGGACAGTGCAGAATGGAGTTGATGCTGAGCACGACAACAAACAGTGAGCGGCTCCGCTCGGGCCCTTAGAAGCACGATGTCTCTCATTCTCATTTTGTTCTCTGTGCTGCAGCTGAGTCATGATTGAAAATATCCCACACTCAGTTTGACACGACTCTGTGCCAGACCAGGAAAACCATATGCAAAGAATGATCCTGTGTGTGTGTGTGTGTGTGCGTCTCCACTTTGACCTCTCCTTTAACATGCAGGAGATACAACTCCTCAGGCTTAATGAGGGCCCTTTAATCACCAGCACCATGAAAGGGTTATTCCAGCAGAAGAAAAACTCGGTGGGCCACGAAAAGATGGCATTTGTCTCCCCTCCGTAAAACTTTTCTGTCAGGCTTTTCATTTGGCCACTGAGAGGATCGCTCAGCGGAGCAGTGGAGGATCCTTAGGGGGAGAAACAGAGAGACAGAGAGAGGGAGAGAGAGAGAGAGATAGAGAGAACACAAGAAGGAATAATAGAAAGAGTGAGAGGAGAGACAGCAGAGTGAGAAAAACAATGTGAAAGGAAACTGTTAAAAAAGGAAGAAAGAACAGAGAAGAGGAGAGGAAGAAGTTTTAAGGCTCGCAGTACTTCCATTGCTAATAACACGGTAATGCCTCGTCTTACACACACACACACACACACACACACACACACACTGACCATGATTTGGCGTGCTCTACATAATTTTCTGCTTATTGCCTTGAGCTGTAAAATAACTCCTCTTCCACTGCACTCATCCCGAGCACAACCAACCATGCCCAAACATAAACAAACACACACACACACACACACATCCGACAGATTGGTGAATGTGTCTTTTCCCCGCTTTCTTTCATTTAAAGCCTAAATCTGCAGCACTTAACTTCCCCCCGAAGAGTCCAGATCTCTTCTATTACCGAGCGCCGGGCGACGGAACGTGACGAAGAGTCAGAGAGAGAGAGAGAGACACAAAATGGAGATCAGAAATGTCGAAGGGCAAAAAAACGACACATAAAAATGGAGAGAAAGAGTAATTGAATTTGTTTCCATATTTTCAGGTCCCGTTACCATAGGAACCAAAGCACATCCTCACACACACAAGTCCGAGGTTTTGCTCCCCTAAATCCAGGGTGTGTGAGCTTTACAGAACAATGTCGATCACAATCAGCGGGTAATGGAGGAGGAAGCTGGAGTGCACGGCTTCGCCTGTAATTGTAATTTATTAGGTGCAATTAATGCAATTAGAGAAAGAGTGTGCTGCAGTTCCCCCCCGGGCTCCACTACTCGCTGACTCTGATCTACGACGACGTGTCCTCTGGGAGCTCTGGCCTATAGGCTGAAGTGTAGCGCTGTATGCTTGATGTGCCTTCATGTATTTAAAGACTACTGTCGCTGTAAAGGAATACCATATCAAAAAAAAGTCAAAATACTTGCGATGTTAACTGGATATTGGGGCCCTTCAACCAACTTCATCGTGACTTGACTTCACCCAGGAAGACCAGCTGCTGCTTCGCTTACAGCTGATGTGGATCCAGAGAAATGAAACAAAACACTTGTTTGACCTCTGACCTCTGAGAACGATGTGTGTGCACGTGAGATGTGAGCTTCTCTGTGTTCACCTTCAATCTGAGCTGAAGGCGTTTAAGCCAATTGTGGTCCAGTATGCAACTTCAATAAAACACCATCAATAATGGACACACTGTACGCAGCGTTTGATGCCACAAATGGGTCAACAAATGGGCAATATTTACAGAAAATTTTAATTAAAAGTGCACATGACAAGCTATGATACTGTGACTGTCAACAGTACTTTGAGGAAGCGCAAGTATATATCAACAAAAGCCCATATGTCACAAATTCAACAAACACAATAAATTAAATTAGACTCTGAAATCAAGGGAATTTAAGGGAAGTTACAGCAAAATAAATCAAGCCTAGCCAATGATATGACGCTGTCTGTCTCATCATGTATTGGCCTCGTCTCATATGCAAATCTAATCATCCTTTCAGCAAAAGAAAGAGCAGCACTGCAAGTGAGAGCAGCGTTGCTCCAAGTGGGCAGTGGTGTGTGTGTGTGTGTGTGTGTGTGACTACTGTCACTGTAAGAAGACCATGCAGACTCTTCCACTTGAAGGAGCTGACTAGTATGTTAAGGTTTCATACATTACAGTATTACATATCATATTATATATGTTATAAATATCAATGTTCTGTTCAAGCACCTATTGAAAACCTCGTGACACCAATTAGCACTCTGAAAGTGTCCACATTGAATCTATTCATAGATTCTCTGGTCTTTGGAGACGGAAAAGAGAAATCAGTGGATGTGTGTTGGAGTACTCTGATGTATGTCACCATGTCACCTCCAACATTCAACCCACTTTAGCAGAGAAGGAGACGCAAAGGAGACTACAAGCCCGGCCAGAGGTCCTCAACCTTCTTACAGCAGAGCCACAGGAGAGCGGGCGGGGTCCGTCCCTGTGCTTTATTATTAGCTGAGACCGTGAGAGACACGAGGGACGGAAGCGTCATACGCACGTCCAGACTGTCCCCGTGCCACGAAGACAACCGTCAATGTAAACAAAGGAGGTAAAGAGTATCTTAATGCGGTGCACTTCACTTCAATGTGTCTTCAATGTCCCCCGCTGGTTAAAAATGAAGGGGCTTAGCACAGAAGTTAGCGACAATGGCGACCCAGGTTCACTTAAGGTGGACCAGCTGATCTCCTTGAAGGGACAAGCCCCTCCTCTTTAATGTTTATGTTAACTGTTTAAATGACAACATTAATCTGTCACAATTCTCATTCTTAACATCCTTACTGGAAACTATGCTCCTTTTGTATCATGATAACAATGTTGGATGTTAGCATCCAGTTGTCTATTTAAAAGTCAGAAAGTGAGGAACATCTGGCAAAGATAGGTACATTAGGTACTAATATCGGTACTCGGTATCGGCAAGTACCCAAAGTACTACTTGGCCTGAAGAAAGTGGTATTGATGCATCCGTCCTTGTAATGTAAAATGTTTTGCTGAAGCCACGAATGGATATTGTATAATATCGCATTATGATGCAAGCTGCTCCTCCTGCTGAAGCTTAATATAAACCCTGTGCCCCAAACTGAGTTGAAATGTTGCTCTTTAATTTAAGCATTTTAAGGCCACTATTGTCCAACAATCGGATAGATTTTTATTCACACATAATCCTAAAGTTCAATCACCAAAACACAGAATCAGCCCCCCCCCCCCCGACACCTCTCTGTGTCTGAGCTGTAGAGACCGTTTACACTGAGCACTGACTCAAAGGTTTCCAGGGTCTGGGAAAATAAATGATTCCATATCTCACCATCGCTTATTGCTCACTGGCCCACAGTGATCAGTAAACAGTAGTAAAACTGTAACCACGGTTCCCACAGGAAGTACAGGGGTTAATATTAACTGGAGTAAACACACGACACGGGCAACATGTAGAGGAAGTGCTCATGTGTCACTGAGCTGTTACCTGTTTAAATGCAGAGCTTACATGAACAGAAAGGAGGAAAACACATTTCAGTATCAGTCTGAAATGTGTTCTTATTTGCTTATTACACATTAAGACACGTGCATATTAACTAGAAACAAGCTGCACGCTGCTAAGAATAACCGAGTTATCTCAGATAAAGTCGTTATGATAATGCAGCTGTGTACGTAAATGTCTTGTGTGCTTTGGGTCCTGGCCGATACCCAGCACCGGTCTGACACCAGTGTTTAGTTAATGAGCTGTGGACCTCACGAGTGACAGGCTCGACTTAAATATTGCTCTCCTCACTTTGGAAAACAAAACACAACACATACATACAGTAGAGTACATTTTTTATATTCATAATCAAAAAATATATCCTACACCAGCAACTTATTAGTGAAGATTTAAAATTCCTGTATATAATGTAGATGATGTATAAACGTAGAATTGAATTGAATAGCCCCATTCAGCCCCATTGAATCAGCCCCATTATCACGATACACGATCCAGCTGATTGACTCAGAATCAGCAGATACCTGGATCTGTGCATCCCTAGAACGTCTCAGTCCTGTCCTTTAATTCAAACATCACAAACATTGAGCTACAAAACTTTGCTTGTTTCACAAAAAGCCCAAATAGATCATGCATGTGTGTGCGTGTGTTTTATGTTTAAGAGCAGGATTAGCAGTGTAAACACAATTTGTCTGCAGTATAAACAACTAATCATTGGCCCAACTGGTGGACATACATACACACACACACACACACACACACACACACACACACAGACCATGATTTGACCATGATTATCAACCATAATCAAATATTAGCCCAAACATAAATATTTTCCATGGAAACGCACGTTTACACACACACAAACACACACACACACACACACCCTTGCTACAAACAGAGACTGATTGTTGATGAAAAAAAAGGTAAAAAACAGCAGTAGTGATGTTTAAAGCCTAAATTGTTCACACACATAAAAAGAGCAAAGATATGAACTTTGATAAAAAGATTTGCTCCTCCCAACGTTTTCCCGTCCGTCTCTGGACCCTTGGTGCCTGCTTCCTTTCCTTGCCCACTCTTCTCTTGTACTTCTTCTGTACTTTTAAACCGTTTCTCCGTCTCTTCCCCCTTCGCTCCTTCCTTCCCTGCGTCCTTCCTCTCCAACATCAGAGCTAAACGAGGTAGTGTTTCCTCCCGCGGGACAGGAGTGCAGTGAAGCTTTAGTACAGCAAATAGAATGTGACGATACATTCGTTACTTATGCCCACACACTTCCTGTCTCCTCTCCCACACTCCCACACACACACACACACACACACACACACTCTCTTCATGCTCAGCGGGCATTAGCATACGCATCATATAATCTACGTAGAGTATATTCATAAATCCTTTTCTTAAATGTAACCTTTTGACATAAAATGACCTTAATGGACCCGATACACACCTGACTCCCAATCATACCCAGCTCCCCGGGTGAGTGTTTCCTTTGGCAGCCTTAAAAGTACTCTTTAATTCACTCCCGTGTTACACAACCACCGCTGAAGTGCTCCTGAGTGAAGGAGCTGTTCGCATTACTAAATATATGCAAATGAATTTCAACAGCAAAGCAGTTTTCCCCTTCGATTCAAAGCAGAAGAAATGGAGAGTAGAGAATGACCTGCGAATCTACTGAAAGAAATACACTTTTTGTGTTATCGCTACGCTTGTTTTGTTCTAGTCTAAAGAGTCTCACAGCTGAGCACATCTTTGCCTCTTTAGCAATACAAACAGAAACGCTGTGAGGAATGTGAAGCAGGTTGCTTAGATGTTGTTGACTGCTCTGCCTCTGCTCTGCTGATGAAACACCAGACTGCACCGCTGCACCAAATCTGTCTATTACAGTGAGAGAGTACTGCATGCAGATGTGTGTCCGTTACAGATGTGTCCGTGCACACGCTGCGTCTCAAGATGCGGTTTCCATAGAAACAGATAAAGCATGTACAATTGCCTCTCTATCCGTGTGAATGAGCCATACCATAATACTCCGACTGGTGTGGGTGGACAGGCACCAAGTCCTTTCACAGTGGAGCACCGAGCTCTGTCTGCGTGTCACTGCTGTCAGACGACAGGAACGGCTTCTTCCCAAAGACATTTTTACTTTTTTTTATATGTGGTTCAAACACTTTTGTACTGAAGCTGCAGATATCCGACCTTCACCGTCTACTCTCAGTATGTTTGTGTTTTTATTGGTGGTGCAACGGATCATAAAAGTCACCGATCGCATCACGGATCAGATCACGGATCAGCACTAAAGAAAAAAGGGAGCAGATATAACTTTTACAGATCCCAGAACACGTTTAATTGCTGCCGATACTAATTGCCAATATTGGTAATTACTCCGCGGTTCACAGGCGTGCCAAACCGTGAGGGGGGATCCGTACGGATCACGGACCGACAGTGGTCCGTTACACCACTAGTTTTTATGATTAGAAATAGAAATGTTTTCTCTGTGAAAGTGGTACTTTTCCATCTGGGGAAAAGATATATGAAACAGCAGTTTACAGCAATACAACACAAAGTATACACAGAGTGATCCACTACTGCCCCTTACTGTTAGTTTATACTTGTTATTGTTGGTTTTCTGTATTTTTCAGATGTATTAAAAGTACAAAAAATATTACCAGTAATGTTCTTTATTTTTAACTACTGGCTTAAGATGCTTCTTTAGGTGATTACAATAATGAACAGACATTAAGAGAATTGCTTGCTGTACAAATGAAATACATATAAATACACTGTAGAAAGTGTATATGCATCTCCTAGCTCTTTAAACACAAAGAGTCCTCTCTATGGACACTGGTGGTGCAGAACAGATATATTGCCATCATGTTAACCAATAAATCAAGTCCTGCTCGTGTTCCCAAGAAACTCTACAGACAGCCAGTTCGGAATCATAACACAAAAAGTCAAACCGCAGTGATACTGTCAGTATTCCTGATTGGTGGCATCATGCTTGTCTATGAATGTATAATATCGTGTTTGCTTGTAGCTCGGCACCGTGAATCTAAATAAACCAGCTGCAAAATGCAATAAAGTAAACTTTTCTGCTCCATATTTGGCCAAAGGAAACACATTGTTAAATCCTTCCAGGCGCCACACAATTTGGCACAGATTCAAACCTTCCTGCTCTTCAATACAGCGCTATTAAATTGGTGTCATTGGTGTATGCAGAGCAGAATATTTCAGCCCGAGGGGAAGCTAATTGACCATAAAAGCTCCCTTGACTAAGGTTGTGTTGACCGGGGGACTTGAATTAATCTCTGACCTGTGTGCTGCGATGTACTCAGCAGGGAACATGTGGGCGACAGGATTTTTCAAACACTGATTCACTCTCCTGTCATCCTGATGTTTAAAGACGCACACACACACTTTCTGTTTTTCTCATCACACTTTAGACGACTCTCCACTGAAGCCCGTCAGCCTTCAGCCCTGACCCCAAAACTCCTGCTTGCCCTCCATCCTCCTCCTCCTCCTCCTGTATCTTAATTCTTATCTAGTCTCAAATCCTAACTAGGAAATAAATGCCAATGCAAATGACCCTGCTTTGATTCTCTGTCCGCACACAAACTGTGCTCACTGCAAAGGTATGAATATGAGTAAACACACAGACAGAAACACATCAAGATCATTTCCAGACATCCCACAATGCATTTCTCTCCTCTCACGCACATTTCTTTGTCATACATTTTCTGTAGTTTTGGCTATGTACTCTGACACATTGGATTGTAAATAATGCCCTCACTATAATGTCAAAGTGACAACGATCTGCTTTAATTTGAGTGTTCACATCCACATCAGAACAACCACAGCACTGTTTGTAGGAATTTGTTTTTATGTTCGTCCAGTTTTAGGGGAACCTAAGCTATCAAACAAACTATTGCATTTATGCATTTATATAGTATGTCTTTACAAATGAATCAGGGCTGTGTTTCGTTTTATAGGGCTTATTATTAAAGCTTTTCATGCTGAGTTGTATTCTCTACAAAAATCCTTTCAAAATCAATTTGCAATTCTTACTATGGACACGTTTTGCTTTGTACAGAATAAGTGTCGAGGTTGGATACCCAGCCCTACCAACATGAGCTCAAACTGTATTCATCCATCCATTCATTTTCATATATGTGCACAGCTGCATTGCCCTATAATTGAGGGACTGTGCATAAAAGAGGAATCCTGCCCTGTTCATCTAATATGGGTGTGAACACTCTCTCCCTTATGGCTGAAAGTCAGCACTTCAACCTCGCAGTCAAGGTTTCATTCCCCGTCCATTGTGCTGGAGCCGACACTAACCGCAACCTGAATCTCTACACTTCTGCCATCCTCTGACTCTCCCCTTCTGTTTTGTTTTGTTAACACTTTCTGCCTTTGTGTGGCTATCTTTCTCTTTTATTCTGCCTTCCTCTCCATCCACTATCTCTCCTCTGTCTCCCTTCTCACAGCCCTCCTTATCGCCCTCCTGCTGTCCAGGAGATGTCACATGCTTGAGAAAACCCAACAGAATTTACGTCCCTACTTGACAGCCTCCTGCTTTAAGTGTGTGTGTGTATGTAGAGAGAGTGGAGCGTGTCAATACACAGCCGACCTGCTCCAACCACTAGCTGGTAATGCCTTTATGCCATTTTTGTTCCTATGGGAGTAAATACACAAACAAAAAAACACACATAAAAACACACACATGAATACACTGTGTTAAGTTGTAAACCATAGAAACAGAAGACAAGTAGAATGGACATTGAACTGTTTTCTGTGGCCATTTGACGAGTACAAAAGAAAATGGTGATTGTGGTTAGTTGTTGTGGTGAGAATACACGTCAGTTGGGCCGTAAAGTTTGGTTGCGGCTCCCTGGGAAGACAGCGGACACAGCTCCAGAGACGGACGGCTGGCTAGTTAGCTAGCTTGTCCTGCTCCGGAGTGGCGAGGGGGTTGAGCCGTAAGTTCGACGCATTTCCTGTCACTAATGTAGCATTAAAGCATGGTGAGGTTAGCTAGCAAGCTAACTGTTGAATAAAGGTCAACGTTTGTCTTTGTGTAAGTTTAATTCAAGCGTCGGACTCGCAGCACAGTCTTTTATACACAGTCAGTGTTTTATACACTGGAGACTGTTGAGTCACGTCATCTTGTCCCGTCCTTGAACACTGCGCAAGGCACATGAACTCTCTTTCGTTACTGAGAGGTAAAACGTAGCGTTTCTTCACATTTTTTGCCTGCGTGTTAGCTATCAAGCTAACTAGCCAGCTGTCAGCGAGTTAGCTGACAAGAGTGGATGAAGCGTTAAGCTGTTTAATTTTACTCATTTACTCTGGCGCGCTACACTTTGTAACGTTACTGCAAAACTTCACCCCACGGAGTCCGCCACCAGCCTTAAGTCGGCTTAATTTATACAGAAGTTAGCTCGCTACAATTGTAATGCAGACATTTAGAGCACTGCTATTCTAGGCATGCGTGTGTGTGTGTGTGTGTGTGTGAAGACATTAGTTAATTAGCTGGATCCCACTTTTTACAAATAGAGCTTAAAAACCAACTTTGATCCAGTTGAATAAAACAGGATTAGCCTAAAGCCTTTATACACACAGACACTTACTTTGTTCCTCACACTCTCTCACTCGTTCTCGCTGGCACACACAGCCGAAAAACTGAGACACTCATCATCCACATAATTAGTCTCTTTTATTTAACCTACGCTGAAGGAGTCAGATCAGCGAACAGTGAATACTCTGGCTTTGTGTTCATGCGGGAGAAGCCATTTTCCCTGAAGTGCAGTCGTTCTTTGCCTGCGCCCTGATTGTAAGAAGATTTTCCACGAGATATTGTAAGTCCTACAATAAGATCATCACTTGCAAAACGTGGAAAAATCTCCAATAAAACGTAAATCCTGTAGCCCATTTTCTGAAGTAAAAGACGTCTGGAGATGCTTTCGATTCATTTTCGCTTTTCAGGAATATTTACTTTATTCGTAGCAGAACACATTTCACGAGCCGCCAGAAACTCCTGCAGGTTAAAAAGTAAACACTAGTAGGGCTGACTAACTCAAAAAGACACACTGTAAACAGACTCAATGGCCTATAGCAACAAGGCTGTAAACAACCCACAATGCAACACTCTGTCAAAAAGATTATCTGCTGTTGTGGACACATCATTTTCTAAAATGTAATCCAACCCCCACTTTTCAAGATTTAATTTGTGTTTAAAAAAAAAATCATATTTTCATTGTTTATTTCACTTTATCAAGAATTTTTCAAACAAAGTTTTGTTCTGATCATGGCCCTGACACCAGTAATGGCAGGTTGCATGGATGAATGCCTAATTCTTGCCACCTTCTGTCATCCACAACAGCTTGCGTGTATTAAAGTCCTCTCGTTCAGCTGATTTACTCCCTTTACAGCCATCTGAAGGTGGCAGGTATACGTGCTCCATCTGCAGTCTCCATTTTGAGTGGTGCGCGTTGTCAAAGTGGGATCAAGCATCCGCTGCGGTTACCTGACTAAACCGTGCTCCACCGGCACCGGGCTGTTGCACTGCGTAGGAACACTCGACTGTGACTTCGTTCAACAAATTAGTGCCACTCATGTGCACTCCAGACACTGTTCAAACTTCGCTTTACCCATTTAACACTGCTTTACTATTGATTGTTGCTGTGTATTGTTCGTGTGTTTTTTGAGACTTAGTGACCAAGTTTCCCTTACATGAATGAATGAATGTATACGTTGCTACTTTTTATTATTAATACATAATCAAGCTGTTCTTCTCTGTCTGTGTTTTAAACCATAATAACAGAACATTTTGCACAGAATAAAAAGACAAGAGGAGTCGTATCTCTCCCCGCGATTCCCCCCCCCCTCCATCTCTCCTCCAATTGAAGTTAAAGGTCAGACCCGTCTCTGCCTCGGAGATAAACCGGCTCCCATCACATCACTGTGGGTACATCTTTTTGCCAGAGCACACACAAACACACACACACACACACACACACACACACACACACACACACACACCCTGACCGGAGTGGCATTCACTGTACAGTTGCATGAAAACAAGAAACATTGCACTGATGATTTAGGGAGTCATTCGCTATAACCCTCCTGGCTCACAGGTATATACGTGCACACACACACACACACACACACACACACACACACACACACACACAGCTGGTTGTTTTAAAGCTGTAGCCGTAGAGTTTTAATGTCACATTTATCTTCTCTGTCACTGGCACTTATTGCTGAATAAACCGGATTGCTTTTTTCGGTCCCTCTCTCTGTGTTGATAACTCTCTGCAGAATGAGTAAAGGACACGCCGCGTTTTATGGCGCCAGAGATTATCGCCAGTCCCATACTTTAAAAGTCAGAGTGAGTGTTGTGGCTGTATTGCCGGGGAACCATTTCACCGTAATAAATGGCCCTCTCCCCCCCATAAAGACTGACTACGCTAAAAAGGGTTAAGGAGACAGAGGGGGGGGAGACGATATATGTGCAGACAAACAGAGAGAGATGTGCGTATGGAGCGGTTTAATCTGGTTTAGATTGAATAATGGATGGCAGCACGTTCTCCTCTCTGAGTCACTGAGCACTACAAGAACCAGATACTTTCACACTACATTAAAGTGAGTGTGTGTGAGTCTGTGTGTGTGCACAACATGTTGGCCCATGGCATGTAGTTTATGTTCAGAAAAGAGACGCGGCACAGATTGATGCTCTCTGCTGATGGCTCTAATTGAACCTTCAAAAGCCTTCTCTACTCTCGCTCTCTCTTCGGTGTCTCTCCCTCAACTCATTCGTAATGTAATTAACCTGACTTAATGCCCTCTTAATGCCCTCTGCTGTTTTTACCCCTCACCTTCTCTTCTTCTATTTCTTTTCCTTCATTTCTGTCCACTTTTATAGCTTCCCCTATTTTTATTTTCCTCCTTTTTGCTTTACTTTCTCCTTCCTTTGCTCTCTTTACTTGACATATTATGAGACTGAAGTAAAATGAAAGTTATATATAAGTTATACCCTAATTGCTCTTATAAAATACAATTTTTCCAAAGTGTTTTCAGTGTTTGTATAAGGGTTATTTTACAGGGCCATTCATTTCTTAAAACTATCCTTGGACACTTCGCTTGCCAGGTGAAGGCGTACAAGAGTCTAAAGGTTTATAGCTATTTCATGAGCGGTCGGGTCTACGACCTCAGAACCAAAATAGCATTGAACGACTGCCGTCTAGTTTTTTTCCCGGGTAGCTACCATCGTTAAAAACAAATCTCCCGGTAGATAGCTCACTAGCTTTCTCCATAAAACAACGACAAAAACACAGACCATGGTGGTGATATCGCCGTAGAAATAGCCAGCCACATCTGCCATATCGTCACCCGTTGGTTGTTTGTTCTGCAGCTAGTGCTTTAGCAGCTCTAGCTAGCTATCTCCCAGGAGCTAATTAGCTAGCTAGCTGGAAAAGATGAATCTTAAAGAGACAAAAGATTTCAGCTACCAATAAATGTCAGCTTGGATTTATTATGATTGACCCTTGCAAAAGTCTGAACGAAACAGGAAACTAAAACTGTTGACTGAACATATCCAATGCTTTGGACTCCAGTTAATGAAGTGCATTAGTTCTGATTAAGGCCTCTCCAAATGCATATATTGATCAGCTTTACTGTATATATGAAATCATAAAGTATATCATAGCCATTATATTAGAGGTGGATGAAATTGACTGGACTGAATTTCTGTTAAAACACCAATTATCTGCCGAGCTAATGTACCAGTAGGTGTGCAGAGACTAGCACAGAGAGCCAGATTTACAGCCTATACTGACAGTATTTCAGTTCAAACTGACAGATTTAAAGGCCAGCTGGAAGACTCTTAAATGAGTCTACAAATATTGGCTTATTCCAGGCTCTGCTTAACACTCACGTCGTCTCTGCTGCAGTATTTCTAACCTTTATATCTGTCCATTTCTGCTTATGCTCTCCGTCTTTATCTCCCTTGAATCATATGTCATCAAATCCAACTCTGCCCACTTCCTCTCTCTCCTCGTGTGTGCGTGTGTGTGTGTGTGTGTCAGGAGTCACTTACAGAGGCCCTCCATTAATCCTAATGAGAGGGGCTGCTAGAGGCCTGTCATTCCATTAATCTCATCAGCATGCTTCCCTCAATTAAACACACACACACACACACACACACACACACACACACACACACACACAATGCACAGGGCCGGTGCTCACATACATGTTCTTGCATTTATAGACATATTGATCGACAGTCAGGCCATGTGTGATTGATGACGTTGACCTTGTCATGAGGTCAAAAGACAGAGAGGCACTGCGCGCACACACACATACACACGTGCACACACACGCACACAGTAGTAAAAAAATGCAACCACCACAAAATCGAACAAGTCATTTATGCTTCTGACTCCATTTAGTATTTCTCTGAAGCAGCTGAGAAGTTGGAACTCGTCTTATCGTATGTGATCAAGTATTCTCTATCAACTTGTTCCAGCCCTGCATTATATGAAGCGTACACTCAGATCTTATGGCTGCACCCCTCTGGATAGAAGTATTGTACTATACTAAATGTCTCATGCACCATTTTATAAACATGTTCTGTGTCACATCTTTGTTAACTTTGGAAAACGTCGGGCTCTCAACTAGAATCTAAAATAACCTTCTGTGGGTTTGAACACTCTTTGGCTGCACGACACGAGTCTGCAATGGCTGATCCACCTGCGGATCGCTGGGGGTTAAGACGTTCGCACTCTTCAAAAATAGCACAAAAAAAAGCTTCTTCCTCGACTCACAGCTTTGATGACACTTGATGACTCAACATACAGAAATCCGCCGCAAAAGAGGCCGTTAAGAGCTGACAGTAGCCTCGAGAGACCAGGATGCAATGCAGCCACATGACGTGTCATGTTTGGGGTGACACGCGTGACTCACTCCTCCTCCACCTTTTTGTATGACCCACAGGTGAATGCAACACTGAATCCTTCCGCTAAACCCGAAACTGGATGAATTCAGAAACAGCCAGTGTCCTCAACTAGCAAACAGTAGAAACTCAAAGCTCTCACAAGAGTAGACGTAAAAGGATGCAGGCACACATTTCTCAACCTGCATAGCATCTGCTGCTACAGAAGTTGCACATTTTGCCTTAAACATATCTGAACATTAAAAAAAACAAATGGCGTATGTCATTAGAACAAAT
The DNA here is from genome assembly GCF_004355925.1 of Anarrhichthys ocellatus. NCBI lineage: Eukaryota > Metazoa > Chordata > Actinopteri > Perciformes > Anarhichadidae > Anarrhichthys > Anarrhichthys ocellatus. The sequence goes on from NW_022280056.1 coordinate 3,777,059, forward strand.
GGCTTCAGTCCTACAGTGTTGTGCTCTGGCAACGCAGGGATAAAATCAAGGACCTATTTTCGACTTTTACTGCACGCTGTCTCCCGTGTGACCCACTCTGATCTCCAATCTATCTGGAGTCGTTCACTGTTTCTCATGTCCTCCTCCGCTTCCATTCCCAGCCTGGCCCCGCCCTTTCTGTCCCCTCGCTTCCTTCTCTATCCGTCCACTGATTTCCCCATTCGGTTTTCTCTGCCTGTGTTGCATTAGCTGCTGACATTGTTACGGTATTGCATGCCTGGGTGCTTCTGTATGCACATAACTGCATAAGAAATATGCGTGTGCGTGTGCCCCCCTAAGGCAAGCCTCCAGATGGCTTTAAAACAATGAACAATCACTCTGACCCTCTCATTATTCTCTCCAATTCAATTAGCAGCCGATCAAACCAAGCGGAAGAAGCTGCTCACTTCTGGAGGCTTTGTAAATCACCTAAGCGGCTAAACACACAGACACACACACACACACGGGACACAAAAAACAAACCATAGCCGCTGTAATACAACCACGAAAAAAAACAACACACACACAGAATGCCCCCCCTCCCTGGTGTTCACACACCTGATGCAAAAAAAAGTATGAGTTTCAAAAATTGTTGGTGTGTCACAGCTGAGACACACACACACACACACGTATATAAAATCTAGCATCTCTCATCGTTGTATGCAGCTAAAGCCCCAGAGCAAACATCTCTTAGCTTTGTGCTCGAATGCAGTCGTTCCCTACTGCCGGGAACTCAACTCTCAGCCCTCTTCCTCTTCTCGTCTCATCTCTTTTTTTAGTTGTCTTTCACCGCTTCTCACATCTCCTGCCGGTCTTCTGTCTCTCCTCGTCTTCCTCCGTGAATGCGCTGTTCGCCTTGAAGTCCTGTAATGTTTGAGGATCCTTCCTCTTCTCACTTCTCCTTTCTTGTTCTGTCAACACTTCTCCGTCTAGCCTGTACTGTGCATCATCCTCTGCTGCAGCTACTCTTTATGAGCCGTGTTAACAGGGAGCATGTTATTCTTCTCAAAGAATGAGCAGAATAAGAATGCGTCATGCATCAACTCGATCAAAATAATGTAACTCTCGTTCCTGTTACTTTCTATTTTCAACACATCTTTCTCCACATGGTAGATCTCGAAAGTTAAGTCAAGGACATTTCCTTGGGAGAGCACGTGACTCGCTTCTAAAAGACTTCTCGGTAAAGAATTGTTGAAGGTACTCTCATTAAAACATCAAAGATGGCTTCATTTGATGTCTCTCTGGCTTCAGGATGGTCGATGACAGCACTAGACAGAGCAGCTGTGCGAGGTTGTACCTGAGCAAAAAGCTAATGCTAGCATGGCAACATGCTCACAGTGACAAAGCTATAACAAGCTGATATTAAGCATGTGAGCATGCTAAACTTGGTATTTGGTCATAAACCAAAGTATTGAAGAAATGTAAACTTTAAACTGATGTTAGGATTGTTAGGATATTATTCAGGAAAAGTCAAAAGATCATGAAAGTTACTACAGTTCATTTTGAGTGGGATGTGATGTGTGTGTACCAAACAGGCGGCAACCTCCGGTTCTGCCGAGTGAAGCCGATGCAGAAGTGTCTTGAAACTTGCATTCTCTCTCGTGTCCACCAGGGGGCGACTCCTCTGGTTGTATAGAAGTCTATGAGAAAATGACTCTACTTCTCTCTTGATTTATTACCTCAGTAAACATTGTAAACATGAGTTTATGGTCTCAATCTCTAGTTTCAAGTCTTCTTCAGAGCCAAGTACAGCGTCTCTACGTCACTCCTCCACATGCCAAATGAGGTAACTTCTGTTCATTGGCTGCAAAAAACAACGACATGGCGATGGCTGTAATCCAAGATGGCCGAACTCAAGGCTTCAAAACAGCAGTCCAGTAACCCAATGGGTGCGTGTCATGATGACTTCGTCCACTTCTTATGTACAGTCCATAAAAGCACGTTCACTCATTCGACGAAAAAACAACAAGCTTTACAACAAGCTCAGGGGATCATCACAACAAACACAAAATATATCAACAATCCATCAATAGTTGTTGAGATATTTCAATCTGGACCAAAGTGGTGGGACCAACATTACCACAGAGGCACATGCTGTGTCATGCAAGCTTTGCATTCAATGTATTCAGGCTGAGGACAGAACTACTGAAGATAAACACTCTGCGCTTTAAACAGGCATCAACAGTCACACAAATGATTTTAGTTTCTTGACATGCTGAGAAAGAAGCACAATGTTTAATGTGCTAATGAAGCGCTTTGTGTGAAAATGTGAAAATGCTATTTTCTGGGAGATTTTTGCATAAAAGTACCATCTGTCCCTGCATGCATTCGTCTCAGTCCACCCATCCCTTCTTCCAGTCCATGCCCTGCATGACAGCATCCTCTTCAGATAAGTGTGCACTTCAAATAAGTACAGACACGAAGCTAGGTGGGCTAGGATGAGTGTAAAATTAGCAGCTATCCACGCTGGGCCGTTAATGCCACATCCCTCCTCCCACGGCTAACATTGTTTTATCCATCTCAATGGGTTCGTATCAAACGCTTGAACAAAGGCAGACACATTTGGAGGTGCAGGTCGTTTTCTATACTCGCGCAAAATCCCAGCATGCTGAAGTTATATCACCGCTCACTGTACACGGCTTTGTTCTAAAAGTTAAATTCATATTGTGCAACTCGCTTTTCTCTCCTCCCTTTGTGATGTCTGTATGGCCAGATTTTTCTGCCGCTATCAAACAGCTTCATGCTTTCTAGTTACTTCACTTCTCTCTCTCTCTGCTGTAGCACAGGAAGTAGGGTTCCCTCTAAACAACACCCTTAAAATGTGTTAGCGCACACACATTCACATCATCTACTTCACCTGATAGCAATCATTCCAAAAACAAATACGTGGATGCTTGGAGGCATACTCACACACACACACACACACACACACACACACACACACACACACACAC
>NW_022280056.1:3780061-3817033 GCF_004355925.1 Anarrhichthys ocellatus
AAAAAAAAAACATGCTTTACTGATCCCTGCCTCCAATAGAGCAGCAAAAAAGGGAGTAGTTGTGTCTTGGGGACGAGTGAGCAGCTACATCTTCACTGCAGCAACCATCAACAGAGAAAGACAATAAAAAAGGTATAATAGAGCAGGAGAGAGCGGAGAGGAAGCTGCTCATCACTCACACACTCGCATGATTGGCTGAACGCTGCGTCCAATTGTCAGACGAGAGCAAAAGTACACACACACGGCTGTAAAGTACACACTCGGCGTGCAGAACAGATTGGATTCAAATGACCAATTTCTGTCCTTTTTCACGTCTCGCCGTGTTCTTGTCCGTCTCGTTGCTGCTCTTTCATCGTCCTCTTTTGTCCCTTTCATCCATTTTCTGCTCTCGACTTTCTTTCTTTTTTTAACTCCCACCTTTGTTCCAACATCCTGCTCTCCCACTTCCTCACCTCTCTCTTTGACCTCACCCGTCTGTTTTCTATCCCAGACTTCTCTTTTTTTTCTTCTTCTTCAGTGTCATCCATCCATCTTTGTCTCTCTTTCCCCTAAATTCTCTTCCTCGTGTACCACCTCTCTCTCTCTCTCTCTCTCTCTCTCACACACACACACACACACACACACACACACTGGTTTCCCGTCATCATTCCTTTATCATTTTTCTCTTCCTGTATGGATCTGCATGATGGGAGTGACAGAGCAGCATTTTTTTGGATGGCGGGTTGATCCGCGAGAAACACAGAACGCACTTCTAGGCCATCGACAACACCATGCGTAGCCATGGCAACAGCATCCAAAGAGCCCTCCCGCAGCAAAAGGAGCGCCAGACAGTGACTTGAGTGACTCTGGGGGGAAAGAGACAGACGGGGCAGATAGAGATGAGATAGTGCGTGTATCTACAGGAGGGAACTATACATCAGTTCCCACCTGCCCTCACTGCTTTTTGTGCTCCAATACTAAACACCGGAATCAATGGCAGTTATACACCGTGAGAAGGCTAAGCAGCTGTTCTTGGACTGTCTGATAGCATCAGGACACTGGCAGGTGGCTCGTGTCTGTCTGCAGCTCTCAGCGACAACGAGCGCAGTGTGTCGGGAATGAAGAGCTTTAACAGATGAAACGTGTGTATCCTGAAGGTATTTCACAATATGATTAACAATCATAAAAACCCCTGAGCAGAAATGACTGCAGAGGGATGTTCAGGATCTCCTTGACAGATTAACCCTCTGACCCTGAACACCAGCTGGACTCGGATCGATCTTTAACCTTTGACACAACACTCATCCGTACGCTCTGATGAACCACGACCTGGCTGGCTGACAGGAAGCTCTGTGAAAGACACTGACGTTGTCTTCTTGTGCAGAATATTTACAGCAGTATTTCACATTACTGGTAGCTTTTCAGCATGAAATTGATAAGCGATGATAAACGATAATTTCACACCAGCTATCACCCGTCCGACACACACACACACACACACTCTGGAGAGCTTTGTGGAGTCAGCCACTCAGAGCCTGAGGCAGGAGAGGGTCACTGCCTAAACACATGGTGTGTGTGTGTGTGTGTGTGAAGGCACACACACACAGACATGTACCGTTGAGTACACACATACACACTCCACGTGCACACCCTGCGTTTACACATGTGGAAGTCAGAGCTATTAGTTCCAGATAATTTTGAGAAAGCAGTCTGTAAACAACGAGCCTGGGGATAAACAAAGATCCTACTGTACTGGAAGTAATCCCACGACACACACACACACACACCTCAACATCTCGGGCACACATACGCCTGCCCATCCACAGTCACACACACGCACACACAAACACACAAACAAACCGTCACAAAAACGCACAAACTGTCTTGTGCGCACGCACACACATGAACACTAATAAACACCTGGAGGGCAGTGAAATGTAATCTGTGTACTTATTATGTTTGGCTACATAATACATTCATGAACAGCAACAACAATCCACTTAGGGCTGGAAATCATTAGAAATGTTACTGTAATACTGCCAATATGATGCCGACATTCATTAAAGGTAACAAACACAAAACAGGTGTAAATGAATTGTTTCTGCACAACAAGAAAAACACTAAAAGTGTTCTACTCCTCTGTTGTCCTGACGTTATGTTAATGTGAATTTATGGAAGAGAAATGTAACATTTCTACTCTGTTTTGTCTTAAGAACTTTAGCACTTTTATTTTATAACACTGAATTCTATGTGTTGCACCTCCCCTAGCCTCGCTCCCTCTTTGAGTTGTGGAAGTTACAGATACTCTACGCTTTGATTTACTTCAGGTTTACACTTAAAGCAAGTGTAAACGAACATGTATGATTTCTTTCTTTTCTCTGATGTTTGGGAGCTGTGTAGCTTGCAACACGAGTACTGTTGGTGTACTGAATTATATTCAAAGCCAAGTGCTAAAATGGAAGTTTGCTCCTTATCCATTACAGAATGCAACACAGAGTTAGACTCACTACACAAACACTGTACACATGCACACACACACACACACACATTGCGAGGACTGTGCAGGGTGGGCCAGGACTTTACACGTCAGAGAGACAGGATCCCTCTGTCTCTGCTGTGATACGCACCTCCTCACCCCCAATCTGCTGTTATCATGAGCACAGGCCAAATATAATGAGTCACCACACACACACACACACACACACACACACACACACACACACAGCTCCATATAAATACAGCGAGACGAGTACTGAAACTGGCGGAGAAAGACACTGTGTGCGTTTACACACACTCACACACACACACACACACCTCAGGATGCTTGTCTGAGTGGCAGTAGGAGAATTGACTACCTGCTGAATTCAAGGCCGACTCTCTTTGCCCGTCACGCTGCAGCGATGAAGTCATTTTCAGACATAAACACGGAGAACGAGACCTTTGAAATGACATCACTGTGGGAGTTAGAGGAAGTGGACGAGTGGGAAGTGGACGCAATCATCCTGAACACGTATCCAGGCTACATTTCAATAAGACTCGGGCATGCTAGAGATCTGAACTTGGATAGGTCGTCCTCCGTCTCAGACGGCTTTAAATCTGCCTCCAATTTCATAGAAGCTGGTTCAATCCGCAAAAGACCTCAGGTGGACAGAGAAATGGCGTGCCTTTAACCAACGCTTAATGTTGCTGTTTAAAAAAAGAGGTAAATACAATAATAATATTATTATCATGAATAAATGCCTCTGATCTTTAGCTAACAAGCCAACACAACAGGTTGTTCTGTGTGTGTGTGAGTCTTCACACAGCCTCATCTGTATTCATTTATGAAGGAAGTGCAAGAGGCCCTCTCAACGTGTTTAGAGTATATGATGAACTAATGGAGATAGATAGCATGATGAATCCACTCATCTGTAATGGATTAACCTCGTCTGGCCCCCAGAAGCTCATCTAATCAGCCTGAATCGGCTTGTTAACGTATCACGAAACCAGCGGCTCCCAAACATTCAGCCCTGGGACAGACACACAGGAGGTGTTGCCACCGAAAAAGTCGATCCAGGTGTAATTGACCTCACTTTATTATCTACTGGATAGCTTCCTTCTTGGGATACTCTGTAAGGACCACGCAGACGTCTAGTTGCTTTGCGTTGCTGCCAAATGAGCAGCCATTGGTCTTTTCAGTAGACTTCAGCTGTAAACTAACAATATCTAAGTATCAATTAATCTGCAGAAGAACTAATGAAATATCCCCATCACAAGTTCACACAGCCAAATTGTTTGATTTGTCTCAACAACAGTTCAAAACCAGGTTCTGAAAAGTGCTGAAGTGTCTTAAAGCTGCATTCTCTCTACTGGCCATCAGGAGGCGACTGGTTGCAAAAAGAAGTCAGATTGTGTAGAACTCTATGAGAAAATGACTACTTCTCACTCGGGTTAGCCTCTAGTTTCAAGTCTTCTTCAATACAGCATGATGTTCATTTAGTAAACCATGGTCCATTTAGAGTCAAATAGACCATAAAGCAGGGGATGCTTTAGGGCGGGCTTACTGTGATTGACAGGTCGCTACACTAGCGTTGTCCGTCTCACAACTTCAACCCTTTCACAGAGTGTTTTCACTGCAGGAAAGTTCAAAGGAACATTTTGGTTGCCTAAAAATGCTCCACCTTCTCGTGTCACTTCTGGTTCTAAAGAAAGAACAAGATGGCGACAGCTAAAGTGACAAACTCAAGGCTTCGGAACGGCAGTCCACAAACCAGTGGGTGATGTCACTGTGACTACGTCCACTTCTTACAAACTGGTCAGTCTGGAACCAGAACTGGTTTAGCATTTTAGCATAAAACGATTAATCAATTATCAAAGTTATTGCTGATGAATTTTCCATCAATCAAGTACTCCGTGTTACGTTTCTGTCACTCATTCTCTGCCTCTTTGTGTTTTGTTAAATTATGTGTCAAATGCAAAAAAAAAAAGCACTAATAAATGATATTTGAAGGCTCAAAATAAAAAGCACTTATGCAAAGATGCCTCCAGCACTAAAGAATGATTGTTATTCAGCAGCTGACATTAAAAGCTTGAACGCGTCGAAAGCAAAGCACCTCAACGAACACTTCCTTGTTCAAAATATTCTAAAGTGGCCATCTTTCTTTGTCTTGTTTAAAGTGAAAGCCAATAATAAATCTATGGCATTTCCATTGTATCGTATGGCGGAACGAGTAAAGCAGTAAATAAAATAAATCAATAGCTCGCTGCTGTAATGGCATTATTCTTCTATACATCTTATGATGCTAATGAGCAGGTCAGCTGATTAATGATGATGAGCATAATAAACATGATGGAGGAACGCTGTTGGCTGCAATGCTATTCTGGTGAATGTGAGCAACTGTTTGACTTCATTTTATCCTCACATGTGATCAGCAGCTTCTCAAATACAGATTACCTTGTTAGGAATGTGGATTTTATTCAATGCAGTTTGGTTCACAGCAGTTTGATCACTTACTGTACATCCAGCATGTCAGATAAGGTCCGGCTTTGACTCCCCTTCTCCAGAGTCACTCTTAAACCATTGTGTGCGTGCCTTTGTGTGCTTGAGTGGCAGAGCATTTATGCTGCGAATAATATTTACACAGCCCACTGTGGACCACCAACTCTGCAATGCTTACACAGTGGGTCCTGCACACACACACACACACACACACACACACAGAGAGAGTGCTGTCCGGTGAGATCCGCTCCTATGACATAACCCGGTTCCAGTTTTAAACAAGCCGTTATAATGCAGCGGCGAGCATGTGATGGGGCGCGTCTCATTCATTAGCTGTACCGTCTCGGTACAAACAGTCTTCTACCATCGACCAGAAAAAAAAGCAAAAAAGCACATGTGCTGAACACAGGAGCATCTGCTTCATGGTGGTGATCTACCTCAGCAGGCCCTGCAGCACCGGCCCTGCTACAGACAGAACCTAATGCAACATTCACACCTTCATTTTCTACTTCTCTTCTCTGGCACAAGCTCAAATAAAACATGTGAAAAGAAGTTCAAAAAAACGGCAAAGCTCGTATTCACCGTCTTTGCTTTGAAATATCTAAATCACGTTGGGTTCTTGTGTGTATGAAGGCTCCTGCATGGAAGACAAAACAGACTTGGCAAGAGTCTCTGCCACTTTCTGCTGTATTCATTTAAAAACAGCCAACACGATGTGCATTTGTATGATTTCCAAAATGCCCGTGCAGGTCTGCCAATCCAATCCGCCTTAAATTCTTCTCTAACCAACTTAGCTGCTCGTTCTGCAGGAGCAGCCTCCGTGAGTTGTGTAATATTTTAATCGAATATATTAAAAGTACCTCTGTTCTGCAGGAGAGCATGACATGGCTTTCCTCTCCATGACCGGGTTCTCATCCTCGAGCAGCACACGTACAACTCTTTGATGTTAATCCCCCGAAGGGAAATCCCCTTTTGGGAGTTTGGTGCGTCAGCCACAAAACGGAGACCTTGGAGCCGGTAGAGATGCTTTGTGCTGCTCAGGGACACTCGACGGACCGTCGGTCGACGCGGTGCAGGTCCACCACTTTTAAGAAGGTCTGTGTAACCATTGGGACTTTCCTCAAGGACACGAATAAAACCTTAAACACACACAAACCATCTTACACATGAAGACCAGCTTACTCATCCTGGAGAGTTCTTTTCAATCTGTGTCTCCTGTGGCTTTCCTGATTAGCTCATGGAGGTTACCTTGAGTTGTGCATTTCTAATGTTTCACAGAAAGCTGCATTATTAACTGGGGGCACGGAGTTTAAAAGATAACAGGATGATAAGCCGAAGGAAAGACTGTTCTATTGTTCTATCTATTCTTTGCACAGGGCATGACAGAACATGATCACTCAGATACTTATTTTCATATCGGTGTTGCGCGTATCATCAAATTAATTTCCATCACTGATAGACACAGCGGTTCACCAAAGCTATGTGGCATCTGATCCTAGTTCCCATCCACGGGTCACGAAGGAGAGTCGGCTAAACGCTCCCCGACCCGTTCAGACAGACCGTCGGGCGTGGGCCTGCGTCACAGCTTTCTGTCTGAATATGAAATATTGACATGCAGCTTTGCAGCTCGTAAAAACCACAGTACATATGGATCTAGTGAACGTCTACCTGTGCACGGTGTCTATCTCCAACTTCAAACATCTTGTCAAGACGTCATGCAGCCCTGTTACAAAACCATCCGTGTGTGCAGTCGGTCTGAGCAGCAGCTACCGTCACACAAAGGGAAGACATGAGGAGGCAGAATATGTCTGGTTTGCTTTGAATAATTTCATATTTATATTCTCTCGGTACCTGCAGATTAGATTCCAGGTACACAGGAATGTACTTAGCAAATAAATATGACTCAGGTAACAAATTTGTTTTCACGCCACCCACCTCTCCGCATCAGGAATGAAAGAATATTGCAGTGGTTCATCTTCAATTTCTGTATTTTTTTTTCAGGGGGCTTGGATTTGGATGCACATTCTGTTCTTTTTTTTGCTCCAGTGTGTTAAAACATCCCACAGATGAAAATGATCCAGGCAGGATGTTCAGCTGGGGGGTAATAATAGATACCCAAACAGACGTGAGCAGCTAAAAGCTGATTCCACTTGGACTATTTGGCATCCTCACATGAAATGAATGGGTTTTTAGCACAAAATGGCTGCCTGACAATGTAAGCAGGGGGATCGTGTCACCTGAGAGATAGCATTGAATCTGTACAGTGTGATTACTGACGGGTGACTTCAAACATACAGGCCGGATAACTCAGATTTGAATTTGATCCAAAAACAACTCTAGTGACGATAACCAGCACCTCAAACACGACACTGCAGATAAACTTAGGTAAAGTTTATCAAAACAGAGGTGACAATAAACCCACACACAATGCTAAATATGATTTAAGAAGTTTGGATGGATACATCATCAGTGGAAAGATCTTCCTAAATATGAGCAGGACAAATCATGATTCCCCTCATGAATAGACACTTGTGTCTAAAAATGCAGCGTATAAACACTGAAGTAGAATCCGCATGAATAAGGCAAATGTTGCTTTAACGTGAATGTCAGTCATTGGCCCCTATTGAGGCCACACCAAGTGAATGAAACCTGATATCTTTCAGTCAAACAGAAACGCACACAACTCTAAAGTTCAAAATAAAAAAAACATCCAAATCTCAAGTCAGCGTGGGAGAGAAACTCAGCAAAAGACTGTTTTCCCCACAGTGAAGACGAACTCAAGACAACTGCAGCAACACCATCCCCAACATGTGCCGTCGCATTACTCATCTCATGTGTCCAAACAATAGCATGTTAAGGAGAATCAACCCCCCGGGTGACAAATGTCCTGTCAGATGTGTGACGCCTGCTGCTGCTCTAGTCTCACAGGAACAAGCACGTTTCTACAGAAAGCCTTTAGAAAGCTGCAGCCTCATGTTTTGGACTCAGAAGCACAGGAATGACATACCTTTTGTGACTGGAAATGCGTATGCTCGGCAACACTCACACACGTTTGGTCTTACCGGGCGTCAGACGGAGTTAGGGTGAAAGGATATGGGTTACACACGAGGCGCAGACACCAGTTGCGAGGCCTCGTTGTTTGCTTTAACCAGAAGAAGGCCACGGGGGCCAGGGCCGGGTACGGCTGCTGCTCCTCCTCCTCCTCCTCGGAGACGCAGTCCGGATCCCGAATAGGAGCCCTGATGCGAACTCCGAATGTTGGTCCGACTTCCACCTCCAGCTCTGGTTCCAGGTCTTCATGCTCCTGAACCTCGGGACTCCATTCTGCTCCGTCTCCCCTCCTCCTCCTCCTCCTCTCCACCTCCTCCTCCTCCTCCTCATCATGGCCTCCTCCGGGGTCAACGCCATGACCCGGGGCATCGCTCCTGTCGAGCGTCGGTATGGCGAGCCTCACCTCCTCCTGCCCCTCCGGGCACTCTGCGTACTGAAAGCGCACTCTCCCCTCGCCATCAGTCATGATAGAGCATCAGGCAGAGCCACTCTGAGGGGAGGTCAGAGGGAGAGGGGTTAGAGAGAGGTGCAGAGACGGAGGAGAGGAGAGAACATGTGCAGAAGATGCAGGGAAACGGAGAAGGACGAGGGCGGAGCAGAGATCAACTTAGCAAAGAGCAATCGGAGACAAATCCCATAATGAGCCAAATAAACCTCCGCCGATCCCTCAGCAGCTAAAGAACTCGCGTCCGATCAATCTGGACACAGATCATCAATATTCGCTTACTAACCTGGCAGCGCTTGAAGCTTTACGGGAGCATTTATTTCCAAACATTTCCTCTTTCTGTGTCTCTCAATTTAAAAAAAGAACACAAATGAAGATGATCAAAGGAGAATCTTTGGAGGAACATCAAATAAACAGTGTGTGAATATGATATAGGAGATAAACAAATAGAGTGCAATGACTACTGAAGAGCAGTCAGACAATCATCTGCTGTTCCAGTGACACCATGTAGTTAGAAACACTAATGTGTCTCCAGAATGAAGCACTAAACTCATCAGAGCTACAGAATCATATTGTGACATAATGAGAATAGGGATTTGGTTTCTTCCTGCTCTCCCTCGCTCTTCCTGTTGCTATGTGATTGAACAGATGGACTGCTCTGTGTCTGGTCTACTGGAGGTTTTTAGCCCACACCACGCAATGGTGGGCAGGGAATGCGCAAAAAAGAAGAAGAAAAAACACACACACACAACAAATGCCACACTAATCCTGATTATTATATTTAAGTAGAATAACATCAAGAGCCAAACATTAGTCATCATAATCCAGCTAACAGACTTTTCTCTTTTTAAGGCTTTTTAATGGGCTTTGTTGTCCACCGTAGACCGTTGTGTGTGAGGGGGGGGAAAAGCGCATCTGACGCTCGCGACAGTTGTTCGCTCTCCTGAAGGCATTGTGTGACAAAAGAGCGGAAATGTTAAGCATGCTGTGGAAAAGTACATTTCAAACGGTGTCAAAGGAAATAAAAACACACACCGCCGGGGAGAAATGGAGCGCCCATCACCTGTGTTTTGGTGTTTTTTTTCTCCCTTAAAAAGTGGACTCGATGGATATTAAAGCATTAGAGGCAGACAGAACAACTTTATTCTTTAAAAAATACCTTATCGAGACGGAATCGGAAGTTCCCATAAGCATGATCCGAGACTTTCCGTGTTTCCAGCGCGCCCAGCCTTCCTCAGCTACCCGGAGCTTTCCTTCTCCTTCCGTCTCCTTCCGCTCTTCCAAATCTCCTCACTTCTCTTTGCTTTTCGCAGATCACAAAGGTAATCCGAGAGCCGTTCAAAAAAAAAAAAAAATCACTGGAAGTATTCAAAGAATCAACTGCTGTATTCTTCCCCTATCCACATCCGTGCAATCCACCCGTCCATCCTCGCCGAGGTGTTGGTTACGCAGCGTGGAGCGGAGATGCGCGCGTGGAGGACGGACCGTGCGGGTCGCGCTCTGCTGGAGCTCCGTGGATGATCTGACACTGAGAAACTTGGCCCAGGACCCCGGGAGTCCTGACACGTGACGTGATGCCGGGCTGTCGGGGACGTAGCTGCACAGTAGGAGACACGCACACACACGCGCGCGCGCGAGAAATAAATAATAAAAAGAAAGCCACGAAGAGCCATGCCGGGCGCGCACACTCCGCGGCGTTTCACGCATCAGCATGCAGTCAGCAGATAATGGAAATGGAATGAAAAATGTATTAGCCAGCCCATATCTTCTGTGGTGGAACACACGGAACCATTGTTTAGTTTATGTGATAGAGTCTTCCATTATATCCCTCTAATGTGTAGCCATAGTAACAAAGTGTTTCTGTATGAAAACCCTAAAGGCGAGCTAAAGATTTAGTGTCTACATCTTCCATCTATTGATTAAAAAAAAGTAGATATAGACATAGTATTTCCCCTGAGGTGATCTGTTTATCTGTTGTGAGTTTGGTTGTCCGCCTACACCTGAAAAGGTGCCTCAGACATGAAGGGGGGGGGGGAGATTTCCTCAAACTGGCCTGCAAAGCGATTTTTTCAGGAAACATGACGCCCACTTGCCCCAGACGACACAAAGAGAAGTTCATTTGTTGGAGTCTGGTGTGATAAGCTATATGTTTTATGATATCTTATTGAGCTCATTAAATCCCTTTCAGTCACGGATCCAGGATTGAGACCAGATGGGCCACTTTTAAAGCAGTCCCAGATCATTTCATACCAGATTTGGGTGAGTCTGGTCTGGTCTGGATCCGTATTGTGTTTTTCCGGTCAGGACCCAGTGGACTCCACAGCTCATGAGAGGCCGACCACCGGAGGCAATGCAGTCAAGTGTCGGCTTACGCTGTCTGGGATTGATGTGTGATGAGTCAGCTGGAAGTCACCTGGCTCAGTCAGAAAAGTAGGACTACTGTATGTGTGCAAAGAAACAACACACAGAGGCCTGAAAAACTTTCTGTGGCACATGAATGCAGCGTGACGGGGAGCCATCTTGGAAAACACCATCTTCCTGTAAACTACACATTTTAATTTACTTTTAACAACCGTGTGGTGCTCGCTTACAGACGTCAAAAAAAGAAAATAATTTTCAGTTTTTGGGGTGCAGCTTTCCCATTCTCTTCATTTGATTTACACAATGTGAAACATTGTGTAAATCCTAAATGATTAGTTTATATATACATTTTTACACACACAACAGCCAACATTGCCTAAATGCACCACGTATTTGTCAAGACAATGTATTGTTTCTCCTTCATGTTACAGTGAAAACCTGTCAAATTAAAGCTTAATCTGAAAAGTTGGCTTTGTAAAAAGTGTTTTTGTTTTGACTCGTTATCAACAATCTCCTTCATATTTTGTGGAGCATGCTCGTCACGGGTCAGTACCTGTATTCAATCAGGCAGCTGCTGCTGCGTCCGCGCCGCGTCAACGTCTTTATAGGCAATTTGATCTCGACAATCCATTTAAGCTCCCATGCTGCCTGGATGATTGATCACAAATACATACACTATATATAATGAAGAGTGTTTCAGAGAGAGAAGACGTCGGGCTGTTGGACGGAGTTTTATGCAGTGAGTTTAATGCCGGACATTTGGATCCTGAGCTGCCTCACTGTCGGGGGGGTCGCGCTGTTAAACCCTGCTGACATCAACACCAGAACCTGCCAGAAACATGGCAGTAATTGATATCTGGTGGGGAGAATGAGAGAGATTCAAAAGCCCCTCATTTTGAATCTCATTGCTCAGGGTTCATTTAGATCTGACAGCGGATAGGATGAGGATCCTCCAGTCACACGAGGTCACAGAAGAAAAGGAAGAGTTTGGTAAGCCAATCTCCCAAATACCTGAGGTCATCCCTTAAACAATGGCGTCTCCGGAAGAGAACAGCGTAGCACTCATAACAGAACTGAGTATAACTTTAGTGGAATAAGAGCAAAGAACAACATTGAAGACTTCTCTCAATGGAAAAGATGTTTTCACTCTTCTCCCGACTGGCTTCAATGAGAGTTTGATTGACAGATGATTCATCCAATCACCTGCCAAGTATTTCTTCTTCTTTAACGCGCCTGCTCTTTTTCAAACAGTTTCCAGTGACGGCTTCTCTGATGTTTCAGTGTGACGAACCATCTGGCAGGTCCGGTTACAATAATGTGGTTTTGCTTCATTTTAATGTACGAAATAAAATCCGCCGAAAGACCACTTAGCAAAAGATCTTCAGGGCTCTCGCCTGGGTTAGAGTCCTCAACGTTCAGTCAACTGTGCTGTTTGATGATTGTAACATGATTCAATCAGATTCGTTGTAAACACACTGCCAGTAATTCAGCGTTGCCCTCGAGCGATCTCGTGCCGTTCACTCTAAAACATCCGCTCTGAACAAACACAAGGTCGCTGCCAACCTTCTCGCCGCACGAGGCTGTAAGCCGATCAGAAATAATAATAATTTGGCAAAAGGTTGATGTTCCCCTTCAAAACCCTCGGCAGCGGAGCCGTGTCGCGGAAAGCCAATTAAGGAGTCGATTGAAGTCGTGGAAGTGAAGGGACAGTGGAGACGCTCTGTTCTAAAGCGGAGGACCAAGTTTAACCTGTGGTCTGTTTTTAGGGAGGATAGTCTGTACTTTGATGGTCATGTAGCATTACTAAAGAGAGGTCTTCCTAAGAGGGTCCTGTGATTGATCCAGATGGGGTTTTATATGAGCCACCACTCTCAGCTGTGTGTATACAAACCTGACAGCCTGGTGTGAATTTGCTCCATTTGCTGGATACCAACCCTTCAACTTTGCTGCCGATTTCAAAACACTGCCGTGTACAAAATGCATTTGGTCACAAATTCCAGATGGCGACAAATAACAGACTGTTTGATATATATATATATATATATATATTTAGGGAAGAAAACATCTCTCTTCACACTGTATTTAACTCATTTATACAATATGTATTGCTACCAGTCTAAATCAATGGGAATGTGAGTGCTTCTCGCAGATAATCAATAGTCCTCCATCAGGCTGCACCCTCTCTGGTTTCCATTCCCTGGCTATCCCGACCACTCCCCCATCCCTTCGTCCCCCGTGCTCCCCTCCACTGTGACTCCCACGCTTTCATCATCCAGCCTTTTCTCCCGGCTCTTTCTCATCGCCGACCATTACCCGATCCTAGGAGGGATTTTTGAAGTACAGTTGAGGGGGAGAGGATCGCCGTCAGACACACACAGAGATTGGTTTTCATTTCAAACACTACATAGACTTCTGAAAAAGCCAGACATCCAATCAGACATGTTCAATTGTACAGCATCAGAAGTATTTTGAATCAATTCATCTATGAGATGGGGGGGGTCCACTATGTGGAGAGTACTTCTTTACGAAAACATGTTCGTCATGTTTGGTTTCAGTTTCATTAATATCAGTAAATGTGAATTGCATTGCATAATGGTGAACGGGCAGCGTGAGCAGTGAGAGCAAAATGTCTGAACACACCAAGAAAACAAACCCCCCAAAAAAAAACGTCTTTCACAGAAACTGCAAAATGAAAATCATGGTGACCTCTTGAGATGTGAAGTGCAGAACCACAACAGACATCAGGGACGTCGCCAACGTAACAACAAAGTCGACGAACGGCTCTTAAATATTTCAGCATTATCAATGTGTCTCTCGGCTCTATCGCACCTCGTCTTCTGATCCATCTTGGCTCGCTGCATCTTTCCATCCACCCACCCATATTCCCCCCCCCCCCCCCCGTCTCTGGAGACTGGAGTCTTGTCATCAGGCCCTGCTGACGTATGTGAGGTGGGGGAGACCCTGCAAGTCGTGTTTCAGAGGGCTTCCCCCTGCAGCAGCACGGGTACCTCGATACTGTCCATGTGCAGACACGAGTGTGCCACCAGTGTATTGCACAAAAGCCTCTGAAATATGCATATTACTGATGTATTATTGAAATCAAGCTCAGAAAAGTACACCGGGTTAAATAACAAAGTGAAAGAGAGAGTGACGTCGTTGGAAAGAAAGAGAAAAGGATAAAAAGATGTTTAACAGTGGGGTTTGGTTTTTCATCCCTCTTTCTGGCTGCATGCAAAGTAATCATTGTAATTAGAGTACGGGAGAGCAGAACATATCTGTGCATTCATAAACACAACAGGAACAGAGGAAACAGTTACATAATCACACACAAACACCAGCAGAAAGCCTCACACACACACACACACACACACACACACACACACACACACACACACCAGTCTGGAGCATCACAGCTTTAGAGGGGAATCTGTCATGCTACTACAGAGTGCACTGAACCATGCAGCTCAGTCATACATGTTGACAGGTGGCATCAGGTTCATCTGCATACAGCCTGTGTACACGTGTTGTGTGTGCATGAATGTATAAATATGTATATTCTTTTTAAACAAATATATGGCATTTCTACACACGTGTACATCAGGATTATTCTAACTACGTGTGTCGCATCTACCTGGGAGCATGTTGGTGCTAACAGCAGTAACACTCTCACAGCTTCAAACTACTGTGGTGGTTAACTGGACACACCTAGACAGAGTACAACTGATTGAAACTTGAACAGAACAAAAAGAAGAAGAAGAGCATCAGAGGAGGGATCCCTCTCCCAGGATGTGTACAGAATGAACCACACAGCTAATACGATTAGGTTGGACCGCTCTGGTTCCCCTCAGAAGGTCAGAACTCGGACTGTTTGTGCTTGTGAGCAAATCAGGTAACCAGGTCAATGCTACTGTGTTTTTAATGGTTTGAGACCAGCCACGGATAAAGGGTCGGATTTAGTCTGTATTTTTTATAGCAGCGCTTTAAATTTGCCATGAAATGGAGATTAGCAGCATGGAGACATCATGTAACTCCAACTGGTGCGGGCTTCATTCTAGAGAGCGTTACGAGGTATCACATAGATAATCGGTGACCACAGGGGAACTTAACCCCATCTACAAAAAACCTTTGCTATTTTAAGTTCATAACAAGTAACAACAAAACTTCTGTTCTTTTACTTAACAGAATAACTTTTACACATAGTAGAAAACCTACACTTTACATTTTAAGTGAAACACTTCTTCCAACCACAGAACTCTATCATAAATGACTTGCGTTTGTTTAGCACCTTCCTAGTCTTCCGAGCGCTTCTACACTCGATGTAACGTTCACACACACATTCGTACACTGACGGCTGCCATCAGGAGGCTAAGTGCCGTGCTGAAAGGACACAGCCGGGGATCAAACCGCCGATCTTCTGACTCAAAGACAACCCGCTGAATCTCCCCTACCAGCTGTTAACAGTTAATACTCAACTGATAAAATGGCTTAAACAACAACAAAGAGGAGTTTTTATTGGATATACGTGTGCGCATTTACATTACATTACATTACAGTCATTTAGCAGACGCTTTTATCCAAAGCGACTTACAAAAAAACACAGCTACGGGAGCAATTTTGGGGTTAAGTGTCTTGCTGTCTTGACACATCGACATGCGACTAGCGGAGCCGGGGTTTGAACCCACACACTCGCACCAGTATGCCAATGCAAATATTGGCACATACAATATGCATACAGTCTGTTTTATCCTCAATCTGTTGTATCCATGTATTTGTTTGGATAATCCATTCTGTTAAAGGCCTAACCAGAGACACAGGCTGTGAATTAGCCTCAGCTGGATGCCATGTAGACATCATAATGTCTATCTGTAGTGTCAGTAAATAAATAAATGCAATTAATCTCTCTTGTGAAATCCTGCCAGGCTGAGAGTTTTATGAATAAATCATTTAGGGCTGTTTATTAGAACACCAGATTATCATATCTGCGTCTGCGCATCTTCATAGCTAGGAGTCTGATGGCGGAGAGCTGGCAGCTGTATCCTCTGTGGTGCGAGTCTGTTGTGTCTGCTTTCATCTTTTGAAAATAAAAAAGTAATACACACACACACACACACACACACACAGGCGCTGACCGCCTGCTGGCCTCTTGAAAAACATAAAGCTCATTTTCAATGCAAAAAGCTGCAGGTTGCCGGGGCGTCGCCGCCCACACACACACCCCTACTAGTCGACTTCAAAAGCGGTTCAGAGAGAGACGGAGAGGCTGAGACCAGAACAGGGGAGAGAATGAATAGAGAGGTATACAAAGAGAAAGTGAGATGGAGGGAGACGGAGAGAGAGAGAGAGAGCACTGAACACACAGGCACAGGGAGAATGAGTTGATGTGTCATAGCAGCAGTAATGAAAGTAACATCTGGATTATAATCTGGTGTTGTACAACAGCATATGGCAGCCTTCCGCATGACAATACACGAACACGTACACATGGGAGATCACGTACACAGCAACCACCCTCCGAATACCTGCACACAACACGCACAATGTCCACGAAACATGTTGCACTTTTATGGCTGAAATCTTGAGTTCAGTTCGGAACATCTGCATACATCTGTCCTCAAATTGACGTGCATGTGCGTCATAAAATAACAACATGACATACGTGATTTATTTTTTCCAGCATATTTCAATTGCTATTTTACAAAATAGCTCAAACGGGCTCAGATGAAGAGTATCTCTAAATCGTAATCAAGTCCGTTATTTGAAGAGGTCTTCATGTTCCCTGAATCTTTGACCTGTTCTACAACAGACCTTCAGGAAACCAGCCCACACACTGAAATGAATAAGACCAGTCCTGAACGGGACCTGAGGTTTGATGTGATTGGAGCTGATGGGGAGTCCACTTGGATTTACTCGGGTATTGAAACCTCCGGTTCTGAAAAGTGAAGCCAATGCGGAAGTGTCTTAAAGCTGCATTCTCTCTAGTGTCCACCAGGGGGCGACTCCTCTGGTTGTATAGAAGTCTATGAGAAAATGACTCTACTTCTCTCTTGATTTATTACCTCAGTAAACATTGTAAACATGAGTTTATGGTCTCAATCTCTAGTTTCAAGTCTTCTTCAATACAGCATGATGTTCATTTAGTAACCGATGCTCCATTTAGAGTCAAACAGACCATAAATCTGCTTTAGGGCGGGACGACCTTGTGATTGACAGGTCGCTACTCTACCATGTCTACTCTGCCATAGACATCTTGAACCTGGCTTGATTCATGTCCCAAGTGGAGTCTCGGTTGAGGACATTGTTTCGTCTAGCAGAGCTCGTGGTGTCTCAGCCGAGCGTATAGGGTCAGCAGTAGCAGGCCCGTGATTTACTTTTCATGACGATGTAAACTAAACTAAACTACTTGCAGCTGCAGTGTGAATGACGCCGTGAGAGCACAGCGAGCTATTCATTTCCTAATTGTCCATTTATTGAACTTCGCTACTTCAATTACAAAATTAGAAGTCAGTCTGACTTTAGCATTAATGGGATTGAATAACTGGGGGAATGACGCCATTGTCATCACATTACACTCTTTCACCACATTCAGTGAAATAAAGGGCACAAAGGAGTGAGGAGAATACATAACGGGGCGGTTAGGTAAGTGTTGGTGATGTCAATACATCGATATAATATAACCGCTGTGTGCGGAGGTCCTGTTGTTATAATGGCTCTTTCTCTTTGGTCTCAAGGTTATCGTTTTACTGAAACACAGCAGCCCAACGTACAGTATAGGCAAACATGCCACGCTGGCCATGAATCAATACACATGGAGCAACGTTTCTGTTTTATTATGTTAATTTTGTTATGTGACATTAACTGTCTTTTGGCTTCAAGATGATTGTTGGTTGTTTGGAGTATCTCTGTGTGTACCAGGGTGACGTTCACCTCAGTGACAAACATAGTTTATAATGGCACTCAGTCTACAACACCGCAAAGTACATCAGCACGGAACTAATTCAATATCTCAAAAAATATATATATGTGACACGTTTCCCAATGTGGTGTTTTTGCAGGGCTTTCATATTGGATTGCATTAGTTGGTACAAGTCAATGTGCACGTATGTCTCTAACCAGTTATGTAGTAGTAAACATTAATGAAGGCAAACTATGACATTCTGTCTGTGATTCTCAGTTTAACGCCATAAATGCACATCACACAGATTACTGGCGGTTAGAAGTGGTGAGTGAACACGATTAAACAACAAGTAAAGACGTGCAAGTAACGTGTTTAGGTGGGTTTACCTTTACGTACTTACCATCCGTCTCTAAACCCATCACTGACTACATTTACATGCAACAAATATTACGGTTCATGCCCTTTTTTCAATATTTCTAATTAGCTGTTTGCATGGCTAATGGAAATCAACATTGCACTAATATTCCAGTTTACGTGATGTATTCCAATTAACGTGAAATGACCCCATGCCTCATCCTCATCATGAGTGAATCCCACGTCGAAGCCGTTCTCGGCTGTTTGACGGGTCGATGCTTTAAAATGTTGTTTATTACGTCAAACTATGGAAAAGTGAAACAGCAGGAGCTGCTAGTGCCGTAAACAGGAAAGAGTCCGTGTGTCGCAAAGTGCCGTAAAAACCCAAAGAATGATTCTAAAACTAGAATAATCGACACATCACACAAGTTTTACTCGGAACATGCTCCATTCACAACAAGGCCTTGTTCAGAATATCTAAACTGAATATGACGTTTACATGAACCACAAATATGAGTGCATGTAAGTCACTGTGTGTTTCTGCTCGACTTTCCACTCCACTGAGTGCGTCTGAAAACATTTGTGAGATGGTTCTGCACTGCAGTGTGTCACATATAGGACCTCCCGCAGAGAGATGGACATGAAGTGAGACAGAGGCGGTAAATAAGAGCGCGGGCTGAACGGAGACGCGCTAATCAACGGGGAGACGGTGAAACGGGGACGGAGAGAGAGACAAAATAAAAAAGAAGATGAGCAGACAGACAGCAGGAAGCTGAGTCACGCACACAGCTCTGTGAAGCCGCTCCACACTTCAAGAAACTTCTGCGCAGTCCTCGCATACTCAGCTGTGCGACGGTATGCGAGTGCACTTGTGTGTGCGCGCTGGTGCAGCTGTGCATTCCAATCAGAGAGATTTAACCCTCGCGGCCCCGCTGAGGGACCCCGCCACCCCTCCACCATTATTAAGACCCTCTGCGTTCCTGCCAACTGGACCAGTCACTGCTCCCAGTCAGCATGTGTGTGTGCTCGTCTGTCTCAGATTCACCGGAAGAAGAATTAGCTGGTTCATGAGCTGCTATCTTAATATAAACCGGAATTATGCCGCCATAATGCGTTTCCTAACAGGCTGCACACCTGCAGCTGATGAGGAATAAGGTTATTATTTACTGTTAAACGTCTTTACTGGCTAAAACGTCTCCTGTCAGCCGTAGCCGTCATTTAGCCGATATATAGTCTGCAGTTGTGTGTGCGTTCACACTGTAACCGACACGCCTATGAGCTGCAGACTGAGACGTCAATTCACTATATAATTGGTAGCAGGAGCAATACTTTCAAATTAAAGAGAGAAACCTTCACTTCCCACCAAAACAAACCTCCATTAAGACGATTTAGTTTCCCCATTTTCAACTACATTCTCCTGAGACGGATACATGTGATTCTGTACAATAGCAGGAAGTGCATTGATAAACATGTGTAGCAGCAGATTCAGAGAAGACGTTAGCCGTGTCCTTAAGAGCAACATCATCAATAGTTATTCGCTTTGCAGATAAATGTGACATCAAGGACAAATTTGTAAAAAATTAAGCTATACAAGGTTATCTTGTACAGCACAGAAGTGTGTCGCAAAATAAGCAGAAAGCAGTATTCACCTTTCACAGGTAAGATTGTCAAAATAGTTCAAATATAACTATAAAGCAAGTAATCTCTGTCTGTACGTCCTTCGCACACGTCGAGAACCGTTCACTACTTTACACTACAGAATCTTCCAGTTTCAATAAAAATGACAAACAAAACTAAAATGGCAGTAGGCCTACGTACATTACATTACATACATTACATTACATTACCTACATTACATTACATTACCTACATTACATACATTACGTACGCAATGCCACTTTGTTGCTACAGAAGTGTGACTCTAACGTAACTTAAGCTTTACATTATCAACCACATAATGGACATTTAAGAAGTCAAGACTGAGCTTAAAGTTGGAAGTTACAGGAAATGCCCCCGCTCATTGGCTCTCATCTTTCCGCTTCGGTTGCTCCGTCTTCACTAGACTTTCATTTAAGTTTCGTCATCCTCTCTGTTCACGGAGGAGAGCACACACACACACACACACACACACACACACACACACGCAGACACACACACACAAACAGAAAGGCACAAACACACACGTGTGGAGAACCTAAAATCCAGTAAATACAGCTTATTAGATCCGAGTGTCAAATACCCTCCGATACAAAATGTGTGTGTGTGTGTGTGTGTGTGTGTGTGTGTGTCTGCGTGAGGGAGAACATGCACGTATGCGTGTTCTCCAAGGATCACGAAGTTAGAGGAGAGGATTCTAACGAGGTCTGTGGCGGCATCGCCTCAGTGGAGCTGGCTTGACTGCTCTCACTAATGAGACGGTGACACGCACGCGCACACACAGACACACACACACACAGACACACACACACACACACACACACACACAGGAGCAGCTCGCTGAAACTCTCCGAACACACACGGTGAATCACCATTTTATCCGATCTGCCGCCAAACAACCCCACACACTAATCCATTTCCTGGACTGTAAGTGTATGTGTGTATGTGTGTATGTGTGTATGTGTGTATGTGTGTGAGGCCAAAAGGTCCGTGTCCTGGCAGCCTCTCGTGGTTAATCCCCCCCATCTCTCGCTCTCCCTGTGGCTCCTCGCGCTCTTTATCCATTTCTCTTTTTCTCTCTAAAGACTTCCCTCTTCCTCCATCTCTCAGACAGAAAGCCTTGATCGTGTTATTCTGTTTTACGTTCTTTTTGCACACAGCATACAGAGTGTGTGTGTGTGTGTGTGTGTGTGTGTGAGGATTAAGACATATGTGCATCAAAGAAGGATTAGTGTACAGTGGTGTGATCTAATCTTAATATAGCCCCCGAATGACCTGCTGAAATCGACACACACACACACACACACACACACACACACACACAGTCCTGACCTACAGAGGTTGTGGACCTGTGCGTCGCCCCGATCATAACCACCTTCCCATGCAGCTAACCAATCAGAACGCTGCTTCCAAGAACAGATGGCGCGGACCGCTCTGTGTGTAATCTGATTCTGTCTGGAGCTTTGATATGTTGCTTTTCTTAAAGCAGTATTCGTGTCAATCATCTGCGTCGCTGCGTGGCGTTTGCAGAAAATGTAGCTGAGTCATGAAACATGTCAGGACTCTAACTGCTGTCTTCAGGAATTTAGATGCCGTTCATTTTTAAACGCCGCGAAAAGCTGCTGGAAACTTGCTGAACGTGGACGATCTAACTGCCTCTCCTGTCTGTCTCTCTAACAAATACAGCTCATCAAATATATATATATATATATATGGAGGATTGTTTGGTACGACAGGGTAGTACTACTATATAATATATACTATATACTATAACCTTGTTGCAATGCTTAACTTACAGAGAGAACATCTCATTATGATGCTTGTGAGCAGTGTGTGAAATACCCGGTGGCATCGGTCGGGGTCTGTTGTCCAAAGGGGGGTCTGTTTAGGGCCACACAGGAGTGGAGACGGGCCACCTGTTGCCGCTCTGGCTGGCTCTGTCATTTACGGAGGAAACTCGTCTCGCGCACTCAGAGTTTATATTTGTATACTCTCGGGTTGACCGGACTCGAGTGACACTTTTAACCTCAGAGAAGTACAAACACTTCAAAGCGTCAGCCCAGCTCCTAATGGACCACCTGCTCTCCCACCTGAGCCACAGCATCGCTGAGTGACCGGGTGAACGTAAGCTACACATGGACAAAGATAAACAGGTAATAAATCCCTCTGGCATCACTATCCTTCAACAATATGCCAATCCACGTCCGTCCCGAGCTTCACTCTGTGTGCACTTCAACCGGTATTTATGTTCAGTTGTAAACTGACCGACGGGCTGGTCTCCCTAAAACTTATTCGCATTCCTTTGAGATCTCAAAGAGCACTTGTCAGGAGATATATGGGCTTCTGGGAGGCAGCTGCTGTCATACCACAGATCAAAGGGGATTCCTAGACAGGCTGGATGGAGGGTGTGTGTGTGTGTGGGGGGGGCATGCTGGATGCAGGGAGAAGAACTTAATGAAGCTGGCTGCACTGATGTCAGCTGGTTTGAATCTCTGAACTTTAGAAGACGCTTTCTGCTACGACAGAGTGACCCCTCAGACCTCGCAGTCTTTAGCTGATCCGTGTGTGGCTCTCAGAGCTCACAGCTCACAATTAAACCCACACTGAAAGAATTAGGGGTCGTGTCCACCGAAGCCTTTTTTTTTTAACGCCAGGCTCTCTGTTCTGGAACACCCAGCCGAGAGAGAGCGCTTTGGAAGACTTTTGTTTTAGCTGAGACACTTTGGCTGCTGTGATACGGAACATCAGCAGAAGTAGAAGATGTCGGCACAACGTAGAGCGCTTGTTCTGGATGAAGTACGTAGGAAGAGGGGACGGACCTGCCGGTCTATGCGGCTAACGAGGTTCTGTGGGCGAGGAAAAGACCATCGTGTTGTTCAGATTCAAGTCAACTTTGTGATCCCACACGGGGAAAATTAGGACACTAAAGTCCCCAGTAAAAGATAATCATGAATAATAATAATAAATGAAACCAAAAGCATAACAACCACAACATACTCATAATAAAACACATTTGATCACGTTTTTGTGACCGGCTATATGTCCCGCCCCTCCTCCACTGTGATTGGATGGCTGGGTAAAAAGAGACGAACACACCATTTTACTTCAAAGTTGAACATTTTTCTCTGCGACCACAAAACAAATACTCCAAACGTGCAGCGCTCTGCTCAGAGTGAACGCTCAGCAACTCGTCAATAATTATTAAAAAGAAAAAACAATATGCACTTGTGATGATGAAGCTGATGATTTGTGTGTTGTGTTGTTCTATTAGACTGAATTCATTGTCACCAGATGTGCCTAATAAACTGTATATTCAATGTGTGTGTCTTTGTATACAACGTTGTTATTTTCCTTCCCTGTGTCTCATTTGCTGCAACAGCCCATTATCATTAATCATCTAATCTAATCTAATCTGGGGGGTGATGCTGCTCAACCCTGCTGCTGGTTATGTCGCCCTTGTAATCCAATTGGTGCGTCAGTTGCTAATTCTGTGAAACAGCAGATGTCAATCCAGATGGCAGTAAGAATCACCCCGGGACACCAGAGTTAACCCGCAACACAGCAGATCACTTCAGATGGGACTTTCACCAGAATAGACAAATAACCAAACCACCCTCGGTATTTCTGAAGGGCTGCAGAGAACGCGTCTTTGAGACCGAGCATCGAAATCTGTCTGTTAATAGTTCATTATCGAAACGCACTTAGATCCATTTACAAGTGCAACAATACAATCAACTCACTTTGATTCAATCATGACTCTTTAAACAAAGTTTTTTGTTTTTTTCTCTTTTCTCTTAAAGCTTTTGGAGCAATAAGCCGATAATATCCGATTAGATCAATAAATGTTGGTTTTAAGCACTTCCTTATCTCATTTAGAACTGAAGAGTATAAAATGTTAAGAAAAGGACGTCATCATTAACATAAGAGCAAATGTTATGAACTTGACCAGAAACATCAGTTTTAAAAGTGAATGTGGCCAAAGCTGCAGTTCAGGTAAATATAAGTATATATATATATATATATATATATATATATATATATATATATATATATATATTGTAGGTATACAAGGTGTCATGATTGCAAACAACAGCGATAATAAATGTAGGGTGACACACAAGCAGATGTGCTTGAGGTGGTGTGAAGAGAAGTGAAGAAGTTGAAACTGTATTCACTTATTTATTGATCCTCAGGAACATTGATCAGCATCACTGTGAACGGGACGGTGTTAGCCCAAAGTCTGATATCCAGTTGGCCATTTACGCCGTTAATTCAAGTTGTTTGCAAAGAGACAAAAATAGAATAAAAAAGGAAGCGGTCTGCAGGAATCCGTCTGAGCGTCACACACAGTCGGCAAACATCCATCAGTGAACCGCTGCACTGACTGTTTGTGGCCAAACGACTGAAAAAGCCACTCGAGCGATGAAACCGAGCCGGAGATTCATGTCGCTCTGTGTCCATTACTCGTGAGGTATGAGACACAACGCTGTAAGAAACAGCTGCTCCATTTCTACACTCAGACACAACAACAAACACAACTCCACCCAACACGCTATGATGAGGAAGAACAAAAGCTACAAGTTAAATCAGAGTTAAATCAGAGTTATGCTGTGATAGAAATAGGATTCCTGTTTCCATCTCATATATGATTCTTGTGTCAAAGTACATCAATCAAACCGCCTCTTACAATCAAACTCACAAAGAGAAAGTTGTTAAATGTTCCCGGGAGTTGTTTCACCACCATCGGCAATTTGTTTTAATTACGTGCAGCTGTGAAATGAAATGTCTGGTTCAGACCTAAGAAACTTAAGACTTGAGGAAACTTGAGGCATATTTTCACATCTTATTCAGGGATTATTTCAGACAGTGGCCGTAACCAGGACGGTTTGGACTGAGTTGCATTTGGTTGCTATCGAGTTTGAATGAAACGTGTTTTACTTATTATAATAACTCTCTACATACCTGTTGATTTGATCTTTTTTAATAGGCCTACATGTTTGAATCCCAGAAATTGTAATGTCCTATTGTAATAACGTATAAAAACACCTTGATTCCACTAATCAGTTCCGATGTGAGCTCTCTGATTGAGAAGAAGAGGTCTCGTCTATTATCTGTAGGACCCGACTTGGATGCATCCTTGACACCCAAACTCACACTTGTAGAAAACTGAACCTTTCACTGCGTTTTGTTTTGAGTGCAAGAAGATTGATGAAATAATGTTGTTTCTTATTCATTTGTTTTTTGTACTCAGTGTCATATTCATAAAGCAGCATTTTACTATTTCTTGATGTTACAGCACTACAATATGTAAGTTATAGTAGAAAGACAATAAAACTATTTTAGCGGACTGTAAATGTAAACAGTTAATTGTGTTGTCATGTCTTCAAACTTAATCTTCTATGTTCTTATGATTCCTCTTGGTCTGTAGATTCATTGTAGACTGCAATGCATGGTGGGACAATTATGTTCATCAACAGTGTATCTTTGATGAAACCTAATTAATTCACTTTTATTCCGTCAATTTAGACAAAGTTTGTTGTCTTTTTCTTCTTCGTGTTAATGCTTAACAGCATTCATAGTACTCAGTAGCACTCACACTATGTTGAATAAAATATCTTATCCTAAACACAAATAATATTAAACAATAAATCAATATATTTATTGTGATATAATGCAGCTTTTTGGTAACGTTCCGTTAATAAGAAGCCTAACATTTGCCGGTTTGTAGAACTAATCCTGGAGCACGAGGACTGGCTTTTCTACAGGATTTGTATAAATTGTTTACCCACAAACACTGAGCACATGTGCTCATAAAACAAAGTATATGTATAATAATTGAGTTGTAACACATCAAAGGAAGAGATCATGTAGAAAAGAAGACATTTGAGCAGATGAGAATATGTGTCGGTGCACTTCACAACTGATGGTGCTGGAAAAGAGGGACGGGGAAGAGAAGGGGGAGGAAGTGGAGGAGACAAAGGAGAGACAGGCGGGAGCAAAGTGTCAGGAGGACCGTCGAGACAGAAGTGAGACTGTGGGAGAAGTTTGCGGTCAGCGAAAAGAGGATGAGTCAGAGGAGGAGGAGGGAGTGAAGAGTAGTGTGTGTGTGTTGGGGGGCGGGGGGGTTAAGGAGGGATTTTACAGATACTGAGAGGAAATAGTTCCTGGCACTCATGAACTTGAACTGAGTGATGGAGTTTACCGCATCACATTATGCAATCCAAGAATCACAGAGCACGTGAAGTCGGGGAAGTTTGAGCAAAATATTTCACCTTGTTTGTCTGCTTTATGTCATTTAGCTCCACCCACTTGGTGTTTTTTATGCAGATTACAACAAATATCAAGAAAGGAAATGACTTTTAATGTGTCATGGTCCTTTAACGAAGAAGAGACACCAGTGGAGCGGGAGGAACAAGATACCACAGGCAGCATACTTAGCAAATAAGATGGATTTAGATGAACTAATGAGCTGAACTCATCCAGCGAGTGTGAGTCATGTACGAGCAAACGGGAGCAACAGCGACTGTCACGAGCAGCTACACAGACAGACGCTGGTCTGCAGGACAGCTGACGTCAGGTCCAATTACCAGGAAAAACACTCCTTCAGGGAGATCACGCTGTGGGTAAACACGGCCTTCTGACAGGTGTGTGTGTGTTTGTGTTACCATCCAGAGAGCAGAAACTGGGCTTTCATATATTGCTTGCGGTTTTAATTCATTGCTCATGTTGTTTCTGTCTGGCCCCAAACTGTTTGCTCAAATTTCCTCCCACATATAAATGGACTCCGGTAAATAAAGTGATGGTGCTTCAGAGCACGGAGCGGGATTGTATTTCTCCAACAGAGAGAGGAACGCACAGATCCGGAAAAAAATTAAGTCTTTGTGATCGTCTGGGTTCACATCTCTTTGCCTCGTAGTATTCAATGTTACAAAATGTGATCAGAGAGGTGGTATGTTTTCCTCAAAGAATATGTGATCATAATATATTTATAATATTGTTTGGCTAATTGCAAGCCTTGGGGCCTTTACTAAATGAATAATTGTTTTATAATTTCAATTTGCATTGCAGCCAGGCGGTAACCTCCGGTTCTGAAAAGTGAAGCCGATGCAGAAGTGTCTCAAACCTGCATTCTCTCTAGTGTCCAGCAGGGGGCGACTCCTCTGGTTGTATAGAAGTCTATGAGAAAATGACTCTACTTCTCTCTTGATTTATTACCTCAGTAAACATTGTAAACATGAGTTTATGGTCTCAATCTCTAGTTTCAAGTCTTCTTCAATACAGCATGATGTTCATTTAGTGGATTATTATTATTATTATTATCATTTAGAGTCAAATAGACTATCTGGCTCTGTAGAAGAATATTACATAATCCCCTACCAGCACCTCTGAAGTTATATATTGTGAGTTTAATCTGTACAAAAGATTAAACTCACAATACTGTCCTACTGCCCTACTGTCACGCCTGCCGTTACTAAACAACCAAAACATGCAACGACGACGGTGATGAAGTTGGGGGTAATTTAGCAGTGAGCCTCGCTGACTAATCTAATTAGAAAAATTTAATAAAATTGATTTCCAGCACCATAAATCCCTCACAGTAGATTTACTGTGTCAGCTTGGCTGACCTTTGAACCGGATGTTGGGTGAAGCAAGTAAAATAGTAAAACGCTCCGGGTTGTCCTCCAATAAAATGATTAACTTCTCCATATATTTACCGTAGACGGGTATTTGCTGGAAAAAAAGAAAAGATATCTTCTGTAATTGGTTGTTCCTCGTCACATGGCAGTGTGACTAGAGTGCCGTCTGCACGGACTTGGTAAATCGTAAATGTAAATGTTATTGTCTTCCGACCACTCAAAGCTACTCTACTGATGGAAGGGCAATGGCTACTATTCATGACTGACATCTGCTCCATCACTGGAGATTTGTGATGCAAGCAAACCTCTAAACACTCAAATCTGTGCACCACCTCAGAAAACCTTGTTACGGTATTAAAAAAAACAGCAGGTATGTTACAGAGCGGCCACATCCATCACTGCATGTCCATTAAATTAGCAGCGCGACACCACCGGCAGACTCGGCACTAAATTGGAGCTTAAAGATGTGCATTGTGAGCCGGGATTTTAGGGGATTTAAAGCGCGGCAGTGAAGTCGCCACAGTTCTGACAGCCATCCCTGCTGTCACTGACAGGACGCCCCGCCTGCAGGGCTTTTATTTATGTTTCTCACACAGTGTCAAATAAAATCAATCACTCACGTATTCGCTCGCTGCTCCTGCACCCACTCTCTTACTCTCACTCACACACACACACACACACACACACACACACACACACTCCCAAGATGCAGAGGTGGGTGATGTCGTTGGGGTTTCCAGGCGACCTGTCATTGAACCCTCGGGCCTCTGGTTACAGTGCAGCTGGAAAGATGCGGTCGCTCAGCTGTCAATAATGAAGGAAGAGTAACTAATGGTGTGTGTTGGTGTGCAAACAGGTTGCATCAAGTTAAGTGCACGACAGGAAGGGGAAGACACTGTACGTGTGACTGCAAATGTTTGACTGTGTGTGTGTGTGTGATGTTTTAAAGGCTCTGGGTAATTAGAGTGAGAGGTTTAATGTCCCTGTGTAAAACAGTCCTCAGCACAGTGGGACAGTAAAATCTCTCAGAGAAACCGTTTAATTTACCTCGACCATCACTCCCTAGATTACTTAAATTTCTTTAATGGAAGTGTGTGTGTGTGTGTGTGTGTGTGTGTGTGTGTGTGGGGATTGGTAACATAGATGAGTTTCTGTCTGCTGAATGTTTCCAGCCCTGAGGCTGTCAGTGTTCATGCTCACTAGGAATGATTTTGTTCTTATATGACCAACAATGTTTTTACGCTCCAATAGCATCGAATGATAATTCTGTTTATACCTCTGTACTGGTGACTCATGAATAACCACATTTAACCTAATGAGGACCATAGTTGGGAGAAGAGTCGTATATATTACTATAGATGTAGAAAAATATCATTAATATTAATTCAATACATTTATATGTTTTCTTTCACAGGGTTTGATGAGAGGACTGATATGACACCGCCATCATGTCTCTACGGTGAATATGTAGCTGCAGCCAGTTAGCTTAGCTCAAAGACAGCTGACTAATTAACGAGTTATATCTCGCTTAATTAATTAGTACAAAAAACAAAGTGTACAAATGATACCTTGCATTGTGTCCACTGGTTCCCTGACAACCCAATGCTGATTGATTTGTTTATTAAATCAGTGATTTGGACAGAGCCAGGTCAGTCTTTGTGCTAAGCTAAGCTAAGCTAAGCAGACACAGGAGTGGCATTGATTTTCTTACCAAACTCTCAGCAATGAATAAATAAGCAAACCTGTCAATCACAAGCTAGCCCCGCCCTAAAGCATCCCCTGCTTTATGGTCTGTGTGACTCTAAATGGACCATAATGCACTAAATGAACATCATGCTGTATTGAAGAAGACTTGAAACTAGAGATTGAGACCATAAACTCATGTTTACAATGTTTACTGAGGTAATAAATCAAGAGAGAAGTAGAGTCATTTTCTCATAGACTTCTATACAACCAGAGGAGTCGCCCCCTGCTGGTCAGCAGAGAGAATGCAAGTTCAAGACCTCTGCACCGGCTTCATTCTTCTGGACCGGAGGTTGCTGCCTAGTGTGAACAGCATGTGGGCACAATTTAAAAAAACGTAAGTCTTCATCATCAATAACAGGAGTTTGGTCACCGAAATTAGCATGGCCTTGTTCAGAGTTATTCTTCAATAACACTGGTCTACTCACACTACAAGTAGGAAGAGTAAGCAGCAAAAATAACGGGGGACTTTTTATGTGAACAATTCAATTTGTTCATCACTGAATTAGCCGAGCTTTGTTAGCAGCTGATTCTGAATAAAAGGAAGAAGAGTAAGCAGCAAAATGAACAAAGAATTTATAGGAAATGAAATCCAATGTATCCGATATCAGCCGAGTCAGGCGGGTCGCATTGAAGCCTCCAGTGCGGACACTCACATGCGGACCCAGCCGAGTTGTGATCCGGCTCATCCGATCACGGAAGTCACTTTGAAAAGACGAGTGTAACCACGGCCTAACTGTCAGGAGTCAGATTAGGACCAAAGGATCCCAGGAAATCTGTTCTTTGTTCTTCCTGCTGTCTGTGACGAGGATTACATAACCCTGCCCTCCCTTACATAAGTGTCATTTGTCTGCAGTAATTTCCAAATTCCTGTTAAAATGCATTAAAAAAGAAAAGCATTGGGCGTGCACTCCTGGTGGCAATACTGTAGATTCACAGATCTAACGTAGATACTTTGGTATACTCTAATCCTGGAGACCATCTTTGCACAGCAGGGCACAACTTATTTATTTATTTACAGACAGAATGTACTGCATTGTGCAGAATGTACTTTGGTGAGGATGGGAGGAAGCAGTGGGAAGCCTGAAAAATGCTGTTTATGCATCGATGAGCAGAGAAACGTTAGTATCACTTTGGGTTTGTGTGCATGATATAAGATGATATGAAGCTTTCAATTACATAATGACTGAACTAAACTCAGTGGGGAACATCATTTATGAGACATCAGATTTAAAAAAAACTGGAATATCAAACTTCATATCTCGATTATTTCATACCTCCTTACTGATTATTGGCTTCGATATTCAGCATTTTTAGCGCTGACCTGATTCCGTCACGAGTAACAGCCTATCAACACCACTGCAGGACAGCTTGTCACAGATGTGTCACAGATGTGTCACAGACGTGTCACAGACGCTTCGGTGAGCAAGCGGAACTCCGTGTCGAATGTGCAGATACTGCTGAAGTAGCAAAAACAGACAGTGTCCAGACTAAAGTTCATTCCCTTCACTGATAAACCAGATAATCGGAGAGCAACATCGGGCTTCATGATCAGAGAAGGTAGACCCGCCTCTCTCTTTCTTGTTGGATGCAATAAAGAAAAGGTCTACAGGTGCAGTCAAAGTTCTCTTTTGCAGCATTTAATTAAACACTTAAATACATTTGTTTCTGCGTGTTGGAGTTTGTGTTATCATTCATTTTGACACTACGATTGTCATCTTCACTGGAGATGTTATCGGCCTCCTTCATTGCTAATATTTGGCACGTATGGGTCATTAATAACTCTCTGATGTGCTGTGATCTTCCGTACTGTTGGTCCTGACAGCGCTGACTATACATCGCTCTCTGGTGCAGCTTCACACCACACGTCAGACAAAGTCAGTAGCCACTTCTCAGCAGCATCGCCGAGGCTTAGGAACGAGCAGCTGGTGCGGAGAACATTATGGCCTAAACGGAGGGGCCGAGCCAATTTGCATTTTCATGTCAGATTATTTCATTCTGCTCCCGAAAGTGCACCAACTCTCTAACCTGGTGACAATTACACTGAAAGCCACAATGCTGTCAGTCTGGCAGCAGAGGAAGAAAAGGAAAGGCTGTGAAGTCAAACAGATGGAATGTTAAGTGAAAAGCTGTCGACTGCATCTTTTTCCAAACGTTTAATATCAATATTCAGATTCCTTTCCCCTTCATATAAACTGATCTCTCAAGGGGAATTCACCCAATGACCAAAGTTAACTTTCATTTATTATTTCGAGGCAGAGCAAATGTAAATGTCGATGTACAAGATGAAAACCGTTCAACTTCAAACTGAACAAGTACGCACACATTAATGTATTCCATACAGCGGGGTCCAATCCTCAGGGGAGACAGGAAGAAGAGAACTGTGACTGTAGCCGCAATGATCTGCGTTCTGCTCTCATGTTGTTTAGGTTTGGGAGTTCTTACTCTATTCTCGGGGACAATCCCTTGTGAGGGGCTTTACAGAGGGGGGTCTGTGAATCTGTGCGTCCTTCCCACACTATCTCCGCCACTTACAACGTGTCTCTACTGGAGCATCAAGGCCTCGTGCGGTGGGACAAAGCATCAGAACATCCTGGATGGAACCCGCTCGTACTCAAAACAAAACAAAAGAGGAAAAGGTGGAGAATGTATCTGTAGTCGTTCTTTATCCTCTACTAGAGCTTCACAGGGAGTTCATGCAGAAATAGTACATTCGATTCTTCTTTCCTTCTCTCTTAAGCTGACCGTTCCTGATGCTCCACTCCCCCGAGAGAAGGTAATCAAATATGAATGACATTTTGCTGATTTTGCTTAAAGTATAGGTTTGCATATTTTTAATACAATACCTTTACCAAATCCACAGTGAAAAATGTATTTTAAAGTTCAGCCAAAGCTAATATGAAGTTAAAGCAAAATGAAAAATGATAAGAATCAGAAACCTATAAAAAAGGAACCGCGCTGAGCTCAGATTAAAAAGGGTGAAGAGATGATTTATCAGGCAACAACTAACACACTGTGTGAGGGATTGTTTCCCTCATTCTATTTAAATGGCAAACATTGTGGAAAATTGTTCTTTAATTTCATGTTACGCATGATTTCAATGCTTTCCAGGTACAGTTGCAGTTCGAGCACGAGAGACACACACACACACACACACAAATAAACAAAACGCCTGATGCAGGAAGGAGATGTGTTCGTGTGAGCAAGTATACGTGATATTTACATGAATTTTGATCATGAAGTTCTTCAAACTACCTAAAAACTACACTATATACACATTTACACACAAATATATATATATACATACACATATACACACATACATATATAAACACAAATACACATTATATATATATGTATATATACATAAAAACTGAGAAGAGAGATGACGTAAAGGAAGAGAGGATGGGGGAGGTAATGATAGAGAGAGAGAGGGAGGGTGTGATGGAGGGAGGGACGAAGATGGAGCGATGGAGGGAAGAGAAAACAACATGCTGGTGTAAAGCGAGAGCAACGACCAGAACATTCTGATTGGAAATGACAGCACGTAGAACGTGTGTCTTCATGCAAAAGTGTGTGTGTGTGTGTGTGTGTGTACGTGTGTACGTGAGAGAGGGATAATAATACAGTTTTCCTCCATGTTAGCAGCAGGATGTGTGTTACATGTTATGCTATTGTGCCTAATTTGGGAAAATAGTAACGACATGAAAAAGAATGCTTTATAGAAATGAGCAGAACTACATTCACATGTAAAGAAACGCATCGTCTGTCCCATTAAAAATACACACACGGTCATTTCATATGTTTATCAAGCTATATCAGCTCCTCTCATCCTCTGTGTATCAATCATACGTTGATGCTTTTATTGTGTAAATCATCCACACACACACACACACACACACACACACACGCACACGCAGATGTTTGCTGACACGAAGATGACGTCGCCACAGCAAATAAATTAAATTCATACTGCATGCAATTATCTTTTCGGGGGTGGGGGGGCAATGTGAGAGGGGCGTGGAGCGGGAGGGAGGGAAGGAGAAAGAAAACAAGAGGAGTCATGTTGTGGAAGATGTTTCAGAAGAAAACAAAACCTTTTCTCTCTGAATGTTTTGTCTCATCGTTTTCCTGCAGCTGTTGAACAGAACAGAGACAAACATACAGAAATACACGAAATCCTGATCTCAGATCCAATCTTAACCCCTCACCCAAACCCTGAACCAGAGAGTCTAACATGACCTTGGACACGTATATAATTACACACACTCTCGTATCACAGGAGATGAGGATTGAAGTGAAACTGCCTTTTCAAAGTAATGGATACTAATTCACCCCCACATCCCTCTGTCCTCTGACCAGTCCTGGATTCTTCAGTCCAACAGCTGAAAATGCTACGATTCCTTTTCCCAGCACACACACACACGCACACACACACATGCACGCACGCACACACACACACCAGGATTTTCAGCCCTGCCCATTTTAATTCCAGGTTTACTCAAACATCTAAAAAAAAAGGGTTTCAAATCTTTATAACTCGTATTTATCTTGAATGAAATCAATTCGATTAACTGGAGAACCTATAAAGACTGACGTGTGGTGTGCTCTCACATCTGGAACTGAATAAATTGGGGACACACACATTAGAGCAGAGCTTAATGATTGGAACCAACAAGCAGCTAAACGGCAGAAAGAAATCCATACGACAAGCCGGGTGATTAACCCATGAGCAGTCCAGTGGCACGTTTAAATACCCTGTGTTGTTCGTTTGGGTTCATAGCTTACAGTATGTTCTTGATAGAAATACATAAATAGAATCTATTAAATCTCAGATCTAGTGTAAATGTAGAAAGAACTGACACCTGTAGAGCCGAACATTGTCATCATCAGCCTCTCTGTTTCTCAGAAATACTCTTTGACGCCGAAATATCAAGAAGTGTTGAACGTGCATTACTGAGCTAACACACCGGCGGCCTCAGTTTGGTGATGCTTCATTAATGAGTTGCCGTCACTGTGGCTTAATTAGACAAGTGGTTGATGAATATGGATCAACTTCTACACACACACACACACACACAACCAAGCACTCAATAACTCCTGACACCAGCTACTCCATTGACTTTTCAACACAGTATTGACCTGTTTTGATGGGTGATCCTGTAAAATAACTGGCATCCCAGGAAATGAGACCGTTTATATTTCCGGCAGCAACAACCAGTGCAGTTCCCCCATCAGACGTCCCAACATGGACTCTCCTTTCCTGCGCCTCTTACTTCTCTCTTTCCTTAATTTGCTCATTCTTTTTCTACTTTTCATGGAATGTCAGCTCGGTTTGACATGAATGTGAAACTGTACCTGCGCTGAGAACAAGCGCCCTCTTTGACGCCCTATCTCGGTGACGACTGTGACTCTCTAAGGTTTCACTCAGCTGAGTGGGACGCCCTCTTGTGGCCGAGCCGCTCCCCTTACTGCTAGACTTTTCTCTTCGGAGTCATCGCTCGCTCGCTGCCTTCACAGATCCAAATACACGATGGCGGACAGCGTTTGACAAACGATCTCTGCAAAGTGCCGCTCGAAAAGCACTTCGGGCCCCAAAAGTGTCGTGTACATTTCGGGGCAGGTTGCTTGTAAGGTGGCTGCTGCGACAGCGAGAGGCAGCCTCTGCTGTCAGCCAGGCCAACAGCGTTTAGAGAGAGGTTCATATGAAGTGACCTTTCCTCCTCCTCTCGTTGCCTCATCCTTGCGTCCTTCCCCCCTTCACCCACTATGCTGTTTGAGATGCGAGGTGTGCTTCAAGGTCACCCTCACCAGCACAGGGGGGGGGGGGGGGTATAAAACTCTGCTCCCATAAAGAGCACAATATAACATGAGACGTTGACAGCCAACTAAAGATGTACAGCTCTGAGGAACGGGAAGCGGCTGAGACCAAACGATGTGTGCTCACGGTAATGGTGGTCGTATTCTGACTATATGAGCCGTGCTACATTAGATCTGATCAAACGTGGTGAAATCTCAGCTTGGCCTCACAAAGCTGCAGCTCCACGGGGTTGTGGAGCACCGGTGACATGGAGCAGATCGGCACAGGTAGTGCACGGTGCTGTTAAAAGTCTAATCCAGGGGTGTCAAACTCATTTTTTCTCCGGGCCACATCAGCATCATGGTTTCCCTCAAAGGGCCGGTTGTAACTCTAAGACTGTATAAATGTAACGACTCCCTAACATATTGTTAACCAACTCTCTGCATTTGATTATTGTTTATTCAAGTGTAAAAATATTGTACATGCAGTTATATAAATGTAAAATTATATTTCAGCACATTTCTGTTATTATAAATAAATAATAAATCATTTTAATTTAGGGTTAAGAAACCCACATTACTCTATCAAAGATCAAACTTTTAAAGAAAATAACAAAGACAAATATCAAACACAAGTTATTACATTAACTTTGTTCAAAGCTATTGTTGTCACCTACATCCAAGAGCTCCTCACAGAGTCAGGTCTGCCTTGAGCCTCTTACAAACACTGATAGATGATGTATCTCGTCTCTGAGCTAGCTGTGTTGTTAGATTGCTGCTAGTTCCTGAACTCGGTCTGCGATGGTGTTTCTTCACAAACTGACATTTGTAAAAGTCTGTATCTGGTCGGAGCTCACCTGCTCACACACCTTTAGCATGCACTGGGCTGGAGCTTCTGTAAATATATTCTGCTGTGATTGCAGTCTGCCTTTTAATTCTTGGACAATTTGATGTTTTTCTTGGAGGCTAAATTTAGCTCCGTGTTTGGTGTCAAAATGCCGACGTGAATTGTATCCTTCATCACAGACACTGCCTCATAACACAGAAGACAGACCCGTTTTTCTCCTTGAAGCACAGACATGTATTCACTTTCCCATCTTAAATTACATCTTCTTCCCTCTGCATCAGTTGTTCTCTTCGTGGACATTTTGGGATTATTTGTCGATCTTTTTCAACTCAGTCACTTGTTGGAAAACCTCTTTACAGGCTGTTCCCTCTCCTGTCCACCTGTTGTGATAGTTTTAATGTCGGTACACAGACAACATGCTAGCTCATAATTTCAACTTTCTATCTCATAATTTCGACCATTGGGATACTTTTATTTTCAAGTCTAACTATTTTTTTTCCAAAATAAAAAATAAAATATATATAAGGTTTGCACAGATGTTCGGCTCCACGAGCCAACACTTCCTCACAACAGCTCCAGCATAACAAACTGAGCTGTGGTCCAACGGCCACCTGCACTGATTCTCAGCTGCTTTCTTCCGTGTTCAACTGGACTGAACACGCAGCTTCTCCGTGTTGTTTTCCACAGTGGGAAAGGCTCCATATCAGAAACATAACAAAATATAATCATGACGCCCAAACGTAACACCCCATCCTACAACAGGCAATACGCTGAGTCATTAAAACAACGAAGGTGTCATAAAGTGCCTTTTATCTACTGCGCCTGAATGCATGCAGAGCGGCGTAGTTGACAGTATTAGCGTCCCACCAATCCCGCTTCCTCTGGCAGGATTACACTTTTTATTAATGTTTGGATTTCTGGGTCATAACAAGCTCTCTGCTGGCTGCACAGTGAGATACCGTATTACAATCAGGTTTATCCAAATCCCATCTTCTCATATTGTCGAATGCATAAAACTGCGCGCACACTGCCACAACCAACGGGGGGCATTCCCTCACACACACACACACACACACACACACACACACACACACACACACACATATACACTGTGTCGTCTGTAAACACACAATTACACCAGCAGATAAGCCTAATCTGGAGCCACTGTTGTGTGGGTTTGCCACTCTGAACTGTGTCACGATTACTGTTCAATATGAAGATGATGCC
>NW_022280056.1:3822033-3826528 GCF_004355925.1 Anarrhichthys ocellatus
ACAGATGCATGTACCCACGCACATGCAGAAACGGTGGGAATCCGCAGTGACAGACACAAACACTCCCACTGAGTGTTCATCTATTGGACGTGTGTGTGCTCACGTCAGACTCTCTCTAGTTGTTGTATTCATCTCTCTGAATGTGTCTGTAGGAAATGACGTGTGTTGCACTGCTGCCCACCCTCAGAGTGATCCCTCCCTGAGGTCTCTTCCTTTTTTAAAGGTTTTTATTATGGCTGGGAGTTATTCCTTTTCCGAAGCGAGGCTCCAGAAACAGAGGATCTCGTATATGTTCAGTGTGTGAAATACCTTGATTGACCCCCCCCAAAAAAAAAATTGGCACCAGTTATTTCGTATCTTGGACAGATTGTGAAGCCCTCTCGGGCAAATTTTTGATTTGTGATATTTGGCCATAAAAACACAAGTGAATTGAATCCATATTCATGTTCATGCTCCCGCCTTCACCGGCTGGTTGACTGATTGGTAATCAGAGACGGGGTCGCTGCTGAAAGCACTCAGAATAATGCTCCTTTCATGCGGCGTGATAGGATTTCCCTCCGGAGACAAAGTAAACAGACCTAAAGCGTATCGTGGAAACGTCATCCCGCTCTCTTGTGACCCACCAGGACAAATCATACAAATGCATGAATACCTCTTATTATTCATTTCTATACCGTGCTCCAGCCACCACGATACCCCGACTTTGCATATTTCAAAGAGTCTCATTGCCGTTGGGGAGATCATCTGATCGCTGCTCAAACATCCACACGAGCTCATGAAGTTATTCATGTATGCGGTATTATGAAATGTTTTGACATCGCAGATAACTAAACATGGAGCAAACCCAACACCGAAAGAAAAGAAAAGGTCAACTAGTCTGCATGGATGTGAATCACGCGGTGTAACATCAAGCGTCTGGAATGTTCCCACATCCTGTACTGAGACTCCTTACATGCAGCTTTCACATAATCTGATATCGACATGAGTAAAACTATTCATCCATAAACCTTTTAAAGAGTAAATCAACACCAGGCTCGAGAGCAATGTTTGGCAGCTCTCTGTGGTTGAAAGCAGGCGGCAACCTCCGGATCTGAAGCGTGAAGCCAATGTTGAAGTGTCCTAAACCTGCATTCTCTCGACTGACCAGCAGGGGGCGGCTCTCTTGATTTATTCATAGTGAGAAGTGACAAACGAGAGTGACGGACA
Organism: Anarrhichthys ocellatus; assembly: GCF_004355925.1. Classification (NCBI taxonomy): domain Eukaryota; kingdom Metazoa; phylum Chordata; class Actinopteri; order Perciformes; family Anarhichadidae; genus Anarrhichthys; species Anarrhichthys ocellatus. The sequence continues at coordinate 3,823,240 of NW_022280056.1, forward strand.
AAATGCCCAACCTTCAAATAACCGATGTCCACAAACCAACGGGTGACGTCACTCCGACTATACGTCCACTTCAGTTCATAGCCCGGTCACCTCTAACCACTGCGGAGGTCTAGATGGGTGTGGTCAGGGTCAGGGTCAGGGTCCTGGAGTCCACCTGTGCATCACTGCAGCAGGATAAAAAGGTTAAACCACTGGAGGTCAGCAAAGGTAAGACTTTCAGCATCATACAGCAGGGACAGCATGGTGACGTCCACTAATACTTTAACAACAGCTGTACAGAGGTAATGTTTCAGTACTTTAACCCGAACAAAGACAACGACAAAACAAGGTGCATATTAACAACCAGACACTGTATCAGCTCAATAAACACCTGTAGCTCAGAGCAAACATTGTTTCATGTGATATTTCTTTTACAAATAAAATCTACTAAAAGTCTACTACTAAAATGATACTGCAGGTCTTTGTATCAACAGACTGACTGACGGACTGAAGTCACGGGTCGGCTTCCAATATCTGCATTGACATTTTAAACATACTTCACACTTTATACTTTCAGTGGTAATAGAACCTGTAACTGCTGCACAGGATGGAGGAAGAGTCTGTGTGTGCTGGAGGAAGTACAACGTGATGACTAAGGCACAAGGCATGAGGGCGGACCATAAAAGGCAGGAATTAGCTATCACCACACCACATCAGAGCGCACATTAATCCCAATAGTTTGTTTATTGAGCTCCTATTTGATTGTTTGTGCTGCTTGTAATGAGTCTCATGGTAAGTCTCGTGTTCACAGCACTGGATTAAAGAATGTTCCGGACAAAGAGACGCCACCTTCAGCAAACCCTGGCTGTGATCCGAGCCCTCGTTAGTGAGTCAAGCAGACGATGAAGGGGCAGTTAGTAAATGAAGCATAATTTAATTTTAATCTCTTTAATAATTTGCTGAACGATCACATGAAGGTTTTTTTTCAGCAGCACTTACTGGGTGCATCTGGTTTTCTTTCCCATGATTCTCTCCTCACAAAATGTGTCATATTCCCCCAGTCCATCTCTTTCCCTCCAGTCCTTGGCCTCTGCTTCCAACCTCCCCCCCCCCCCTCACTCTCACTCCGGTCTTCAAAGCAGAAGTCTACAGCAGCTCTGCAGCTCTTGAAATATAGATTGTATTGCCGGTGAGACGCTGTCTTGCTGCTCTGTACATTTCTGACGCAAACGAAAACACACACTCACAGTGATACAGCTGTGTGTTGCTGCCGTGCACACCTTTTCTCACACACGCACACTCACAATGTTACTCCATATGTCGTTCTGTAATAGAGTTTGTACTCTTGCAGAGTTCGGCTTTATGAGCCCATCTCTGAGGAATGAACTGCAACCTTTACCAATATCTCTCTCGCCTCCTCCGCACTTCTCTATCAGGTCTCTAACACGCTCACTGCTGCTGAGGACTGTCTGTCGGCTCGCTATGTTATTATCCGTTACATTAAAATGTCCACCTGATGATGGGGGGGGGGCTAGATTAATATCATCTTTTTTCACCACCGTCCTCAAACACAGTTTAAACCGTAACGTAATTGCTGGTCGTCCCAATTGGAAATATACATTATATATACATTATTTCAATAATTTCAAGTGATGCATGGCATAAATACCACACGATGGAAATGATTACATTTTTAATTAGCCTACATGTAATAGAAATATTTGTTACATATTCATTGATTCTTTCACATCACATGCATTCAAATCATAAAAACAGACAGAAAGAGAGAGGGAGGGGCCAAGAGTGTGGTTAAACACTGTTTTTCTGTCCCAACATGTATTTTTCATTGTCCCTATCTATCTATCTATCTATCTATCTATCTATCTATCTATCTATCTATATATATATATATATATATGTATATGTATAGATATATACATACATATAGGTCCCTGAGACGATTCCTGCCCTGCTTCCTGGTCTGGGAACTATTAACATGTGAGATATTTCATTAGTCCATCAAACACTTGTTGAGATGGTTCAGTCTGGACCCAAGTGGTGCTTTAGTGAGATAAAAACATTTACAACTCGTCCTTTCTTACCATTTATAGACCGCCGCCAATCAGCCAAAGTCAATACGTCTTGACTTGTCAACAAAAAAAACAAAACTGACCTTTTTACTAATTAGTGGAGGATATTTATTCCCTGCGTGAGTAGACAAGAATGAATCGATAAGACGGCACGAATTCAAGCAAAGTCCGTGAAAGACAGCGAGATGGATGCTGCTGCTCTTTGAGCGGTGGGAATAAGCTCCATTCTGTTCCGATTGGCCAATAAAGATTTGGAAATTCTCTGATTTTTAAATCAGAGGGGGAGAAGCACAGGAAATGGTTGCAGCAGAAACTTTGACTTTATTTTTTGTGAAAGAGTTTATTCATGTTACCTACTTCATTGTAGCCGTTAGTCTGGATAATTATTCCCTCTCTTCACCACTCTACTTCTTCTCTTTTCTACATCTGTTCGTCCGTCTACACCACCGTCTTCCACCTCGTTCCTGTCGCTTTAGATCCATCTGACCCGACTTACAGTAAATACGAGCAAAGTCACAAACGCATCTTAAGCACTTCTCTGTCGGCTCCTAATGGAACAGATCGTCTTACCACAGAGATGCTTTTCGGTAAAAAATGGGCCTTTATAAGTCCATCGTAACTGCACTGTATTGGAAACAACTCTCGAGGGAGGCTCTCCATCTCTTTCTTTCTCTCTCTCTCTCTCTCTCTCTCTCTCTCTGTGTCTCTCTGTCTCTCTCTCTGTCTCCGTCTCTCTCTCTCTCTCTGTCTGTCTCTCTGTCTCTCTCTCCGTCTCTCTCTCTCTGTGTCTCTCTCTCTCTCTGTCTCTCTCTCTCTCTCTCTCCGTCTCCGTCTCTCTCTCTCTGTCTCTCTCTCTCTCTCTGTCTGTCTCTCTGTCTCTCCCTCTCTCTCTCTCTGTCTCTCTGTCTCTCTGTCTCTCTCTCTCTCTCTCTCTGTCTCCGTCTCTCTCTCTCTCTCTGTCTCTCTCTCTCTCTCTGTCTGTCTCTCTGTCTCTCTCTCCGTCTCTCCCTCTCTCTGTCTCTTGTTTTCAGCCACATCGTCGTTTCCCCTCCAGTCTTTCTCACTCGTTCTGAGCTCTTTCCTTCACTTCCCATCATCCCTTCTTTCGTTATTGATCAGGTCAAAAAAAACTCTCAGATCCCAAAGAGTAGCGCCACCCAAGCTGAGCTGAGCTGTGTGTGTGTGTGTGTGTGTGTGTGTGTGTGTGTGTGTGTGTGTGT
>NW_022280056.1:3826538-3839358 GCF_004355925.1 Anarrhichthys ocellatus
GTGTGTGTGTGTGTGTGTGTGTGTGTGTGTGTGTGTGTGTGTGTGTGACTTCGGCCTCCACTTTGCGTCGTTGACATCAGCGGTTGCCGGGTGTGTTCATAACTACGGGGACCCTGTTGTCTGGGCGACCGCCATTATGTTGTCGCGGAAGCACTCAGGCTAATGGAGGAGCCACATAAATGATGGCGCGCTGTCCCTCCACGCTCTCTCCTTCTATTCCTCTGCACACACGTACAGATACATGCATACGTTACTAATGGGCTTCCATAATAAATGGCTTCCTCGTCCCTCAGACGCCAGCCGTAAATCGATGACGCTCGTACCTGACCTGCTTTCTTCTGCTCACTGACGCTCTGTTTACCCGAGTCATTTCAACTATCGATTCAAGTTCTTATTGAGGCCAGTCGTCATCTGTAAACACACAGATGCCGATGTCTGCCATTTTGATAGACGATGATCTGTGACACACACACACACACACACACACATGCACACACACATGCACAGAGCAGATGGTTATCAGTCATAGCATGATTTTCTCTCCTTCAGGGAAATGCTACCAGGGACACATGCTGAAGAGCTGACAGTAAAGAGCAGCCGTGTTTGTATATTTGGGCTAGGCATGCGTGTGTGTGTGTGTGTGTGTGTATGCTCACATATTTGTTCCTGATTGCGGGTATGAGTACAAGCGTGTGTACGTGCCTGTGTTTGAGTCTGTCTGGCTGTAGGTAACAGCTGAGTATGTACGTGTTTGTTCTCGTGTCGTGTGGCTAAATGGATTCAGCTACTCAGCAGGTAGTGTCCCAGTGTGTGTGTGTGTGTGTGTGTGTGTGTGTGTGTGTGTGTGTGTGTGTGTTTTAAACCAGTTAAAACATAAGGTCTGTGATACACAGGTGACCCTGAACATGCAGCAACACATGATTTTGTACAAACTCTTTGGTTTCAAGAACACATCTGCTTTAAGAAGCATGTCTGCTATTCAGACGCCGCTGCCTTTGGCTCTCCAGAGTCTCCTAAATCATCCAACAAGCATCTCTCCAGACCTCTGCTCCTGTAACTGAATGTGTGTAAGCCCCCCTCCCTCTACAACCACTCCCCCCGGGCCGGGCCTGTAAATGAGAACGGGTCTTTAAACAGCTTGTCTGGTAAATGAAGGTTAAAACAAACCCACTTTGGCTTTTAGAGTCCCAGAGTAGAGCAGAGGGACAGGGGAACGGGGAAACATCACAACAAAACACCTCCAGGCTCCATCGCTTCCCATTAAGCTTCAATGATGTTTAGATCAGGTGACTGGGGAAGCACCTGCAGTCATTTGAAACCACTTGTATCAGTTTAGCGCTGCGTTTTAGGGAGTTATTGCCTCATAATATGGGACGGGACCGTCTGTGTTCCCACTGTAGTGTAAAATGTTCTTGTGTTTTTAAAATGGCTGTTTCAGAAGGACCCTGAGCACAATGTAATCTAATGACTTCCTCAAGATGGCAGCCAAACCAACTGCAGATCGCGTCGGACAGCTGAGAACACACGCGGCTGAAAATGGTCATTCAGGCCATTTATCCCACCGTCTCCTGTCAGCTGCTGGTGTTCAGGGTCAGAGGGGGCTGGGAGGCCAAACACGGGAAACACCGCTTTATTCCAGGCCTGCAGCTTTGTGTTAGTATGGACTGGGCTTTAACACTGAAGGCGGGGGATGGGTCCAACGAACAGCCATCTTTCAGCCAGCAGACAGCTGTTTGATCCCCATGTGAAGCCAGAAGTCAACGTTTATGTTTTAAGTAACAGGACTTCCGTGGTTATTTCAGCCCAAACGACGATCTCGTCACCGAACTAAGTAGTGATGTCACACGCTAGTGTGCACTTTGATATCTGTGCGAAAGTGAAACCAACAGGAGGACACAAAAGCTGGTGTTGCTCTTCATTTACCTCCAGGTTAATGCTATGTATCTGTTGTATTCTTCATTTTGTGACCACTCTACCAGGTGGACCACTCCTCCAGCAGCAGATTAGCAGAGATTAGCAGGTGGAAATAATACAAGCAGATGCTCTCCCTTCTACTGCAAATTTACCAAAAATAAGAGTCCCAATGCCGGATGTGTGCCTTTTCTAAATTGTTCAGATCTCCTGAGCTGTGGATGTAATGGAGTGTCTTTACATACTTGACTTCAAGCTGATAAGGACGGAGCTAGCAAAGCTCTAAATAATACATCAAAGTTGGTGATCATTACATATGAGGACACTGTACGTGACTGCACCAATGCAGTGTAGTTGTAGTGTACGGGACTGGCTGGATATTATTCTACGCCTTTGTTAGAACTATACACATCTTTATCTCCCAGTGAAGCCTCCTGAGACCTCAAACCTCTCCAGACCTACACATACACAGCAGATGTATAAGTTAGTAGATCAGCTCAGTGTCTTTGATGAAGCCGAGACACTTATCAGTGATGATCAATGTGCCTCCATCTCTCCGGTCCTCTTCTGGTCTCTGACCAACTAATATTCAACCAAATGTCACGACGATCAACGCTGAGTTCTAATGACGCTCAAACTATAATTCATGCTTTTATTTCCTCACTGTTGGACTGTTGTAATGGTATTTTAATCAGTATGAAGAAGAACATAATTAACAGACTCCAAACTGTGCAAAGAAGAAAATAGAACACGCATATTGTTTTAATGACAGGACACTGGCTGCTCATCTGTTTTAGGATAGATCATTAGATGTGAGCTGCTGTCCCCTCACTGAGGCAGGTCACAGGCAGCTCTCTGCTGACCGCTCCTCACACTCAAAGCCTGGAGGAGGCCGAGCTTTTGAAGTTTGGGGAACTCTGGATGGATACATCTCTGACTTTATTTAAATCTCTTCTCTTAATCAAAAGATATGTTTTAGATATTCTTTTTTTTAATGATTTTTCCTTTAAAGGTATACGTTTATTCATATTAACCTACTGAGTTATGCTGTACGTTATTCTTGATGTTGAGAGTAAAGTAAAGTAAACTTGTAAAGTAAACAATTATCATTATTATCATGATTATTTTGTAGCTGATTCTATCAGACTTTCGCGGAGCACAACAGATAAAGCTTTGTTCCTCGATCAGCCACATCATTGCAAAGAAGACCGAGTTTGACAGTAGAGGTTATAAAATGACTTCAGCATGAACAAGTATCGGTGCTTGTAAAGAGCCAGAGGAGATTCATTAGGTACATTAAACCAATGTGACGCATGTACACACGCTCCTATCTGACAGGCTGGAACAGATCAAAAGCTCTCCCTTGTAGCCTTTTCCCTTATTTCTCTGAACCAGAGCCACCAGCATGATGACTTATTGCTCCAGCAGTGGGGAGCTCAGTAGACCAGGCTGACCTTAAAGACTCAGTCCGGTGATGAATGTATAAATAACCTCCCCTCTGAGTTCTTCAAACCTATCTCTCTATCGTTCTTTGTTCCCCTCCTCTGCTGCAGGATAAAATCCTTGAATGTACTCCTAAAAAAACACAACTAAAAGAAATATAGCTTCCTCCTTTAACTGTCCCACCACCTCCTTCCCTCCCCCTCCCCTCCCCCTCCGTCTGTGTCTCGGTGAAGGACTGTGGAGGTTACAGTGGTGGGTGGCGGCCTGCGGGCAGGAGAAGCTCTCAGAGCAGGAAGAGGAGGTCGATGCCGCCCGGGAAACGTCGGTGCCTCTCTCACCAGCCGCGTACTCACCGAGCCCTTAATAGCTGATTTTTAACGTCCGCTTAATGCATATTGAGATTTGTGGTGAAGCAGGGCGGCCTGGTGATTAGAAAACGGACGTTGTTTTATCCACTCAAGAAGCAAAGACGACTATAGATGGGTTTCCTGTTTACTAACGATCAAAGATGAGAGTGCAGCTGAGGGAAGAAAACTCATATCCACAAAGTCTCGACAGCTCATATGTGGAATGGACTTTCAGTATCCCGTCGGGAAACAATGAAACAAGTAAAAAAAAAAAAAACTTTGGGGGAAAATAAAGGCTCTGACTAGCTCTGAACACGACACATATTCTGGTGAGAAATGGCAGCTTGGAGCAGTGATAACAATAACAGAGTGCACAAAGTCAGACCTACAGGCAGTGAGAAATAACCCCATAAAAGCAGTTCATACTTCAGGTTCCTGTGGATTAAACAAGATATAACGTGCTGATTTGGGAGATTTAAGGTGCTAGCAGGCGGATTTGGTTACAGGCTAGCTGTTTCCAGCCTTCATGCTAAGCTAAGCTAGCTGCCTGCTGTCTGTAGATTCATATTTAGTGGTCGGATATTACATCGGTATTGATCTTTTCATCCAACTCTCAGCAAATAAGTAATGTGTGATCATTTCCTGAAATGTCGAACGCATTCCTTTAAAAGGCTAAAACGTGTTGAATTGAGAGCGAATTAATTCTGTTCTTTACTGGAGAAGCATCGAACGATCACGACAGTCAAAACAAGACCAGCCTGGTTCTGGACAGATGGGCCCCTGGGAGCCAAGAGGACTCTGAGGGATCGAGAGGCAGAGAGACATGTGGGGAGAGATCGGTTTAAAAATATGATGTGGAGTTTTGGTGCCTCTCCCAGAGGGAAAGAGAGATTCAAACTGGGCCACGCACACACACACACACACACACACACACACACACACACACACACACACCCGACTGTATTCAGCCCAATAGAAAGCCGTCCAGGTTAGGCAGACAAGAAGACGACTTGGACAAGAAACTTCTGCAGACAGTTTAGCAAGAAACAGAGAGAGAGGCAGAGAGAGGCAGAGAGAGGCAGATAGAGAGAGAGAGAGAGAGAGGGGAGACAGAGAGAGAGAGAGAGAGAGAGAGAGAGAGGAGACAGAGAGAGAGACAGACAGAGAGAGAGAGAGAGAGAGGCTCCACAGAGGAGACAGCCAGAGGACCAGCTCATTAAACTGAGTGTGAAGGGTTGCAACAGACAGTTTGGTTTTTTTTATGAGACAGGCTGAATGTCTCAACTGTTGCAGGTGTCATTACACAGATAGTTGTCCTCATAAAGCCCCGGAGACCGGCTGCTGTGGAATTAAAAGGACCGCTTCAATAGAAGTTGAGTTTAGTTCAGTAGTGTATTTCTAAAGCTAGAAAACAGAAACAGCATGTTGGCATCAGCAGCAATGCGATGCTCAGGGAATATTTCTGCTCATCATAATTCCTTCTGGCGCTGCGATCATAGACCGTATATAAGAAGTGGACGTAGTTTGTTGTTCGTCACCATCTTTCTTTTTGCAACCAACGAACGGAAGTGACCATATTAGGAGTGTGGAGGAGTGACGTAGAGAAGTCGTATACAGCTCTGGTAATGGCAGCAACCTGTCAATCACTGTAAGCCCCGCCCTAAAGCATCCCCTGCTTTATGGTCTGTTTGACTCTAAATGGACCATAATGTACTAAATGAACATCATGCTGTTTTGAAGAAGACTTGAAACTAGAGATTGAGACCATAAACTCATGTTTACAATGTTTACTGAGGTAATAAATCAAGAGAGAAGTAGAGTCATTTTCTCATAGACTTCTATACAACCAGAGGAGTCGCCCCCTGGTGGTCATTAGAGATAATGCAGGTTTGAGACACTTCTGCATTGGCTTCACTAGTCAGAACCGGAGGTTGCCGCCTGGCTGCAATCAGTTTAGTAATCCAGTGTGATAGTGGGCCGGCACACACAGTACCAGAGCTATGAAACTGAAGCAGCTTCAGGGCATTCAGCCTTCAATCATTTGATCATTTCCACCCAACAGATGCAACAAAGCGAAAAGGAGCGTGAGGAAAATGTCAATCAAGTGCAGTCCTGAGAGTGACACCTCCTTTTCTGCCAGTTTACAAACAGACTAATAGTTTCGTGAAAAACACTTTCCGTACTTCATCTGTCGCTCTTACGCTTCTTCCGCGTCCCTAATGTTGTTATTTATTCCCCAGCTGACTCCGTCTGCAGGTTAAGTGTCGGGGTTTTCTCTTCGGAGCACAGATCTGTGAACCAGTGCTCACGGACCGTTAGTCACACACAGTTTGGGACATTAACCTACATCAGCTCATCTCACTTCTAGCAAGCCTATTCTCTGTGTGTGTGTGTGTGTGTGTGTGTGTCCAGCCATTTGTAAACTAGATAAATATGACTCACAGAATGATACTTGTCATACATAATGTCTTGTGACTCTGTGTATGAGCGGAGTATGTGTTCTTGGTGAATCACTTACCCAGGAGACACCTGTGAAGGACACTTCAGCGAGACGTCTTCTCCAAGAAGCCGCCGCCTCCAGCACAACGAGATCCTTATGAGCTCTGCGACAGAGGAAATAATAATATCTCCATAAGAATGACATAACATAGGACACATGTAGTGTCTCTTTCAATCACACAGGGAGCTGTGAAGGGCACTGAAGTGTGTTCTCATGTTCAGTGATTAACAAAGAATCCCATTAAGTGTTTTCTGCCTCCCATAAGCATCCAGACAGGAAGATAAGATGTAACATTTGACGGGATGACGCCTGATTTGTGGGCTTCTGTTTGGAAACAAGTTTTCATGATTTGTGTGAGTTTTCAGGTAAAAACAAGTCCAGAGAAAATGAGATCCCAGATGACCGCTTTTGGACCGGCCGCTCTCGAGCGGCTTTAAATGGGCCGTGAGTCGTGAGGCTGCCTGACTCTAATCAGGCGTTTGGCAGAGAGAAGCAGGGCCACGGAGACGGAAGAGGAAACTAAAAAGGGGGTCAGAAAATAGAGAGGGGGGGAAAAAAAAAAGAGGGACAGGAAGGACGTGGGAGGAGGAGATGAGACGAGTGAATAAGAAGGAGATAGGAGAGGAATAAAGAGGGAGGAATGTTACAATATTAAATGAGGAGAAGGAGACGGGGAGCCGGTTGTGAGGAGGAGGAGGATGAGAAGAAGAGAAAATAGCCAGGACGTTGGGGAGAAAGAGGCGGGAGATGCTGGCGAGAGGAGAAAAAAAGAAAAAGGGAGGCGAGTGAAGATGAAAACGGGACGGGGGGGGGGGATTCGAGAAACAAAAAGACACTAAATTGGCAGGTGGAGAGGAAGGGAAGGGGAGGGGCCGGTGAAGTGCTGGGTGGGAGAGAGGGAGATGGTGGGATGGAGATGAAAAGTGACGGGGTGGTAGTGGAGAGATGGGGGGGGGGGGGAGGAAAGAGATGAGAGAGAGGGGGGGAGCTGAGGGAGTCAAAAGGGGGTGAAAGGACAAGATGGAGGAAGGAGTAAAGAATCAGTGAGAGGAGAAGTGTCATAATCACACTTATTATGGAATATTTACATGAATATCTCTGAGACACTGAGACTTTAGGATGGCTGGATGTTGGTGGCCTGTTTATTAATAATACTAATAAGTAATTTCTTCCCTGACTTTATTGTGGAAGGAGAGGACGAGTCAAGATGGGAGAGACGGGGCTAAAAAAATAATAACGTCACAAGCTTTGAGGAAGCAAATGAGCAGCGTAGTTAAAAAAGATGGAGGACGGAAAGAGAGCTGCTGTTTGGGCAGAAGTAAAAGGTCAGAGACTCGGGGGGGGGGGGGGGGGTCTGTGTGACAGCGGGACAGAGAGGTGGGGTAGCAGGCGGGGGGATTACTGGTGTGTGTGTGTGTGTGTGTGTGTGTGTGTGACAGAGCTGGTAGAAACAGTTGATTTCTAAAACATAATTATCCGAACAAAGGCAGTAAATGGATACTTAGCGTACTAATCACCCTTAAGTGTATTTAGAGCTTCCTTTATACGAGACCTCCCTCCTCTCAGCAGGGCGGTGGTGGGCCTTGTGGGACATCACACGTGGTCTACTGTAATTATTGTTTTCTACAGAGCAGCTCACAAAGATGTCTCAAAGATACTGTGGGTACAAATGTGGTGGGGGAATATAAAAACACCAACTCTTCCTGGTTCTCCTCAATGGTTCACAGCATTGGACAGAGTTATACTGCAAAGTTGTTAAAGTACATCTAGTTTATTTAACTTTATTTTAATTATTGAGTCTGGTTATTTTGGGGACTTGAGGATATGTGTAGCTTTGAGTGTCATACTAGTGAAGATGCAAATATTAGTTGCAAATAAAAATATTATGTCATCTTTATAAATTCAAAACTTTGTATGATAACATGATTGAGTTGCATGTGACAGAAGCAGCAAAGAGACTGTCAACAGTAAAGAAAGTGTCTTATTTTCAGTGTTAGCCAACTGTTACCTCTCCTATCATTGCATGACAGAACACCTCAACATAAGGTCTACTTACGTGTTGTTTCTGAAGCTTTCAACCACATTCCGTGGCCTTCTGCTCCGTTGTCATGCAATTTGATTAATAAAGAGCTCGCATGACGTTTCTATCTGAACTCACGTTGGTTTTGATTTAAGTAGCCATCTGTAACAATGATGTTCACCGTGTAGACGTTAGCTTCCGGTCCAGGTGGAGGCATCATTTGCTTCAGGTACGACTGAACCCTGAACAGCGTGGGTTGTGGTTACTTGCTACACTGTTGCCATCTTGTGGATTACTTCGCTAACCGCTTCGGTGCGTTCCGTTCGATATGAGCCTCGCAGGGAGCCGTAGGGAGCTGCAGCCGTCGCCCTAGCAACAGATAGGGTTTGGGTTGTTTGCTGTCAGGATTCTTCTAAACTGGGTTCAATTTGCTCCATAAAGACAACTTAAATCTCCAGGGTGCCGACGGAAGTCGCGATGGCTACGAGCAACCCGTCCGTGTTTCTTCTAACGGTTAACGGACAGATTGAGGGAGCAAACGTGAGTGTTAGCCTAGCAGCTAATTTAGCCATATAGCAGCTAATTTAGCAACCATATAAATGCATTGTTTTTTGTTTCAGTTTCCAGAGTACGACAACTTGTACTGCAAATATTGTTTTGTCTACGGACACGACTGGGCTCCCACCTCGGTGAGCAGAGGCTTCTTTATATGACGAATGGTTATGTTCAGAGTCACTGTAGTATTCTCAAGTTTAAAGTCTACTTTAACTTGCATGCATGTAGAAGCTCCTCTGCAGAGCAACAAAGTACTTATTATCTCAGAATTATAGATTGAAAAACACTTTTAATTTTGTCCAGACAACACAGAACCTTTTCCCACATGCATACAATCTTTTTAAATAACAGCTAACTCCTGTGACTCTGTTTCTCTGCAGGGGTTGGAGGAAGGCATCACTCAAATCACATGTAAAGGCAGTCAGTCTTCACACACGTTAATATGGAACTTCCCACTGGAGACAACGTTTAAGAGCACGAACCCCTCTGGATGTGAGACACACACATGCACGTACATACCACACAGAAATCATATTATGTATAAATTACACTCTGAATATATGACTTCACTTTTATTCCCCAGGGCCTCAGCTGGTGGTGAGTGTGTACGGTCCAGATGTGTTTGGCAACGACGTGGTCAGAGGCTATGGAGCAACACACATCCCCTTCACACCTGGACAGTCAGTATTACCTTCACCATTTATCTTTATCTTCTTTTTTTTAACGGACGCAGACCCAAGACACATTTGAGTCAGACTATTTCTTGCATTAACGTGACTCTTGTTTACTGTCCGTCTGAGAGGAATCTGTCATTTTATTTCTCAGACACACACGGACCATCCCCATGTTTGTCCCTGAGCCCACATGGAGACTTCAGAAATTCACGAGGTACGATGTGTGGACAGTCGTGTGTTTGTTTGTGTTCACTTTTCTGGTTTCTATCACAGCAGCTGTGGTGCTGCAGCTGATGAGCTGTGCCTGCTGGGGGGAAGCAGCCAGTATCTGAGCATTAGCAAATATTTACTGAGTCTTACTCGGGATTCAGTCTTAGTTCTGCACATTGGTGATACACGCACACACAAAAAGGTATTCACGGCTCCTTTCGACTCCCACCAACACAGCAGGCTATTAGAGAGGCAAAGGTGCACATCTGGACCTTTGGATTTGCAATTTAGATATCAACATTGGGAGCAGATGTTGTATTTGATCTGTGAAAGTGTTACAAGTTGATGTGGGATGCACTCTTCCTAGTTGTACTCACACAAACATTAACACTATAGGACTAACACGTCTCTCTCTCTTGTGTAGCTGGCTGTTGGGGCGGCGGCCTGAGTACACAGACCCTAAAGTAGTGGCCCAGGGAGAAGGCAGAGAAGGTTTGTTGTGCATTTCTCCGTCTGTATTAATTATGTTTACATTGTTAACAGTGACTTACAAGTTCAAACAGGAGATCTCGGCTCCTCGGAGAAACACAATCGAGATTTGAAACACAAATAAAACAAACTCCTTGAAGCAGACATTTTTAAAATGAGTCACTCATAAGAAGATGGGTTACTTGTAAGCTAATTTGGACCAGTATTATAGAAATACCTGTAGTGGTGGTCTGAAAGCAGAGACCTCTAATAAATAGCTATGGATGAGTAGATGATAATGTATATATCTGCTACAAAGATAGTACCAACGGTACATTATCAGGTTGAAATAGTTTCTATCTGTTCACGTAGTTAAACGTTAACTTGTCCTACTTTCTTGGTGTGTTGCAGTGACGCGGGTTCGTTCCCAGGGCTTCGTCACCGTCTCCTTCCACATCATCACTAAAGACATGAAGAAGCTGGGCTACGACACCGGACCATCGAGTTCTGCCAACACACCGTCCGCCACATCTGGCTGGTCGACAGAGGAACAACCGCACATCGTGTAATAACACGAGAGACTAAGAGACAAATAAGTGGTGCATTTTGGATGTTTAGCCTCCACGACACACGTTACACGTTAACCGACTCTGACCAATCAGAACACAGTGAGTCCTTTAACAAGTTTGTTTGTAGCCAAAATAAATGTATTTGAATTAGATTTCATGTAATGTCTTTTCAGATTTTTCAGTTTCTCTATTTTGTACTTTTTAAAATAAATACACTACCTCTGACTTGTTCGTGTTTGAATGCATTGAGCCTTGTACATTGTCTGGACATGTGCTTCAAAGGAATACACGCACGCAGACACTGGAGTGACGGAGCTGAAGTGATACACATTTTATTTTTGCAGCTACAGTCCTCGTCCCGCTGCGTTCGGTTGTTTAGATGCCGTTAAAATACCACGGTGACTTTTCCTACAAAAACCCATTACACAGAATAATAAGGTATACAGAGGAACAGTATGTTACAATAGTACAAATGATAAATTATATTATACAGTTATAATGCCAACAGGTTGAGCACGTATCCGATAAAAAAAAAAAAAAAAAAAGCAGCCTGCTCCCAGTACTATGAGAAGGGTAAATAGACAGACATGGAAAAGGTTAAAGGAGGCTGTTTATGCATATAAAGACAGTCAGTTAGTCCTCTTGATAAAAACATAGTGAATACATAGTAACACACAGAGGAGCTCGCTACACACAGCCCACATGTTCACTACACCATAGCCACCACTGTGAAGCTGCTGCCGGGGATCGAGAGACAAAGTGTTCCACTGCAGTGACGTCTGACCGTTCTCAGGAGTGCTGAACTTCTTTAAAAAGACAGGAAAGTTCTTTTTTGTTGTTTCATTGCATCCGTAACGACCGTTTTCACAACCGCTGCAGTAACGTTTGAAAGGTCAGGCCGCAGTGAAATCAAGGCCGGTGAGAGTGACACGTCTCAGCTAGAATATCATAGGAGCATTTCAATAAACAAGACTTTATTAGCAAAATACATCAAGTCTTCTCATTTTTTTTGTTTTACTTTTTCAACTCCCAATTTTTGCATATATTTAGTCGAAATTTAAAAACGTTTGCTGGTCTGCAAGGAAGTGTCACATCCATTCATTCAGGACCCCCAAGCATAGAAGTCCCCACCACCACCCTCAGCATCCTCGTCCTCTTTTAAAAGCATACACACCGGTGGAGCTGCCCCTCCTTTTGCCTGAGAGAAATGAAGGTCTGTGTTCGGTGGAAACACCAAAAGGGTCCTGCGGTGTCGCTATCATACCACAGCAGACCAGGAGGGGGCGCCAACTCACACCAAAAGAAACAAAAACACCTTCCACAGTGATAACACTGGCAGTGATATCAACAGAACCGGAGAGAAGGAGTACAAGTGACCTAAAGAGGAGAAGTGTCGCAATTCATCACATATATTTCATCAACCCACTTTTTTTTTCTTCTTTTTTTTTTTTTTTTTTCCAACCAATAGAAGACACGGAGACGCTCGGCTCGCTGTCGGTAAATGTGCCGATATTCAGCCAACAGTAACACTTTCTTACACAAACTCCTGAACAAACTGTAAAATAGCTCTGAAATATAAAATGTTATAACAATGGATCCATAAACAGAAAAATAAACGTCAGTGAAGTGTGACCCTACTGTTCAAACCCTCAGAAATCACAGTCGCTAGGACTTTGTGATAATAGTTGTGCTTCTAAGAGAAGAGTGACATAGCCTACCCATAGGGTGAACAAAACAAACTACAATGACAGAAAACAGACAAGAGAGAGAATGAAGATGATAAACGGCTCCGCTAGTACACAGCTCCAAAAACTCTGAAAGGCTCGGCTATGAATTTACATCCAACGAGAAAATAACAAGAAAAATTAACTACTGTTTGCTGCGGGACTCCCTGTGCTATCAATAGACCCATCCTGGAACAACCCTGTGTGTGTGTGTGTTTGTGTGTCCGTCCACCAGGTGATGTTCTTGTGGGTAGATTAGCAGTAAATCCACTCGGGAGGTAAACTCTCTTCAGGATGCCGAGTGGTTGACATGCTCTTTAAAACCCCGAAAACCCTCCTTGATATGTGGTTGCACACACACACACACACACACACACACACACACACACACACACACAC
>NW_022280056.1:3839368-3843578 GCF_004355925.1 Anarrhichthys ocellatus
ACACACACACACACACACACACACACACACACACACACACACACACAAACACAAACACAAACACAAACACACACACAAACACAAACACAAACACAAACACAGACACACACACTCTTAAGGCTGCAGATGTCTACATTACCCCCAAGTTTTGACTTAAATCTTCAGAAACTACATTTTTTCTAAGTTTCCACTTCACTGAGTGAGAAATGGAAGAAAACAAACCGTGCTCATTAAAAGTACACTTGAAAGCTAAACGTATCTCTCATGCAAACCACACACACACCCCCCCCCCCCCCCTCTTCCCTTTGATCCTAGAAACAAACTAAAAATAGAAATGATGCCTCACTACATCCATATGTTCAGATAGCAAAATACTGATGCTATCATAGCTCATGTCTTTTTCTTTGAAACACACACACACACACACACTGGGGGAGATTTAGTGACAGTTACATTAACATGTGGCTGTTAGTATCCGAGCAGTAACAGTACACCTGCGTGTGAGCACACACACACAAAAAAAATTGCGGTTACGCATCTTTTCAAACCCCCCTAGGACAAGTGTTCATTGTTAGTCCCGTGATCCCTGGAGGTCAAAGTTCACGTGGAGGGTTGGGGGGGGGGCAGGAAGTGACCAGACGAGAGTTGTGACTGAGTGGTACCTAAAGACGAGGCAGTGTGTGGTGTGAGCCTCCCTCCCTTAGCTAAGGTGTAACGGTGAGCCCAACAGTCGCAGACAGAAGACGAAAAAAAAGTTGTGCAAAATCCCTGCTTAGTAACACACACACACACACACACACACACACACACACACCCACACACACACCCACACACACACACACACCCACACACACACACACACCCACACACACACACACACACACACACACACAGACACCTGACCATCGCTCATCCATACTCCAGTGTGTATAAGTAAAACCCACTGGAATATACACAGTGTAAAAGTACTGAGATGTGCACACATAGACACACACACACACACACAGACACACACACACCGGCTGACAGGGCTTATAAAAGATTAGCTCTAGTGAAGAGATAAGATCCTGGCGTTAGTATGGTCAGGACTGTCTCATCACTCCACCACAGAAGAAGAAGAAAAAGAGCAGTCCTAAGGGAGGAGGAGGTGAGTGAACACAAGAGGACAAGGGGGGGGACTGGCTCCTGTCCCACCTCTGTGGAAAAACCTGTAAACACCACGGCTACTCTGAGTCTGAAGACATCAGTATGGAACACACGGGACTAGGCAGCTTGGAGCACTGACACAAAGAGACGGGGGAGGGAGGAGTAGAGGAGTGTGTTAAGGTGTGGGGGTCAGGCTGGGACTACGACCTGGCTTTGAGTTGGTTATGAAGGGATAAATGGGATAAGACATCTCCTTGTTCATTTCGAAGCTTCTTAAGGAGCCAAAGTGAAACAGAGACACAGAGAGAGGGGGGGGAGGAGGGGTTACTCTGGGGCAAGTCGTCCCCCCATCACCCCCCCCTCACAAAAGGAAAGGGTTGGTGGTTCCGCCGGGCTGCGCCCCGGCCTGGGCTGGCATACTCATCAGGGGCTGTGGGATGGACATGGAGGACGGGATCGTATTCATCCCAACGCCTCCGATCCCCATTCCGGGCATCACGCGGGCCATGCCCGCAACGGGCTGAGCTGGCACCGAGGAGACGGGCTCCACCAAGCCGAAGCCGGAGGGCATGGGGCTGACCCGCATCTGGTTGAGGGTGGGGGGTGCTGGCTGGGTCACTTGGAAGGGGTTGGCGTGGGCTGCTGGAGCCGGAGTAGAGCCGCCTGAACGAAAAGGAAGAGGGCTGGAGTCACTGAGCTCACAGAGTACTTTGTTAGCGCTCAGTAACAAACAGTTTAAACACGGTGCTACTGCTGCTATACTGACATTTTATGACTTCAGCTATGACTCATCCCTCTGCCCTCAGAGTTCACCGGTGTAGACGGGGCCGGGTAAATGATTCAGCATAGAACTACGTGGATGGGCGTGTTCACGTCTCTCGGCTTAGCGACTACACTTCCTGGCTCAGCACACTCTACCGTCTAACCCGTGTGTTGTGCCGTTTGTACGTTAACATGAAATAACTTATTCCTCCCACCTGTTGAAGCTAAGAACGGGTTGACGACGGGCGGCGGCTGGGCTGGTTTGGTCACCAGAGAGTCCAGATTGACCAGAGCCGCATTGGGACCCAGGAAGGACTCTGGAGTCTTTCTGGTCGGGTTCGTAATGCCGGACATGGACATGGAGCTGGGCAGCGGGTCGAAGAGGTCCAGGCTGCCGCTGCTGGTGAGACTGGCCACGCCCCCGTCGCCTGGGAAAACAAACAGCAGTTGTGTTGATGAAAAACTGTTACTGAACGTCTCTTTGGGGAACAAAAACATAACACAACGCTGAGGCATCAGGAAGAGAATGTTTCTTATCTTCTGACTCAAGGCTGGTGTGAGAAAGGGTTGTTTATATTTGTGATAATGAAACTAAGGACACTCACATTTTGCATTCTAAGAGGTCAAATAGACTATTCCTATTCTTGCTTTGAGTAAACTCGCTCACTCGTCACCGGCTTGTACGTGAGCGACCACACTAAACTGGGTTGATGCAGTAAAATGATCAGAAGATGCTTTTATGTGAGGACTTTAGAGGCAGACAGCCTGTCGATTCGTTTCTTTACAGCAGTGGAGACGTTCACTCGCACACGAGCACGCCAGCAGCAACATACACAAGAGGAAATGTCAAAGAGGAAAACTGTCTTCTCAGAACAGAATAGCAGAGCAGAGCCTGAGAAAGGCTCATGATCAGATCAGACAGGCCTGGTGTGTATTAGAGCCCCGTACATCCTGCAGATTTAGGCTGATTCAAACAGCAACTGGAGTCCGTGTCCTCTTCACACCGTGTGGTAGGGATTGCGTTTGTGTTCCCTCTCACCTTGTCCTTGACAGTATCAGAGGTGTTTGTGCTGAGCTGGAGCAAAAGTTAAGACGCCAATGTCCCCCTCCCACACCCACAGACAGCATGACCACATGGTTACAACAAAACACACTCAAGACCAGAACCAAACCGTTCACTGGAACCCTCTCACACACCAACCTGAATGGAGTTGTGAATGATGTATTTTAGAGTATCTGTTGTTGGTTCAGATGACAGCAGATCTAAAAAGGATTCCATGAACTGGATGGCACCGGTCTAATAATGCATTTAGCCACAAAAACAGAAAAGCTGCTCACATTTCACCACAGTGATAGAGGACCAGACCGGAGCAAACAGCGATTCTTTCCAACATTTGATACGATTACGGCAACATTTGATCGCATTTTTGCTCAGGCCTGGTGATGCTTACATAAAAGTACAAGACATGTCTGTGTGTGTGTGTGTCTGTGCCCCCGCAGAGATAACGTATCTGCAGATAGGCGGCATCATTTCAGACACCGACAACACAGACTCTGTGTCATTAGAGAGACGAAGACAAGGGTGAGTACCAGTGGGGACAGAGGAGGAAGAGCGCAGGCTGTCAAACTCTGAGAAGTCCTCTTTAGACGTACCGTTGGATGCATTGAACAGGTCAAAGCTACCTGGAAGGGGACAATGCACGCACACATGCACACGCACACGCACACACACACACACACACACACACACACACACACACAACAGATGGAAACACAACACACAAGTATGAATGAGTATGGATAATTGGGTAAACTTATGGAGAAAAATAACCACAATAAGCAAGTGAACGCATGCAGATGTGCGTGAGCATTTGTGGCTGGGTTTGTCCCTTTTGACACTGCAAGTGTTCGAGACGAGTCAGCTGTTTATTAGACTGAGAACTCAAAGAGTGCAAACGTCCATGAATACTTAACAAATCTCCAAATATCTTTCAGACTCAAAAACCTAATTCGCAGACAGACTCGGTGGCCGAACAGAGTTCCAGCTGGCTGGTGGATGTTGTGAATGTCCTGGTGACGGATGCCGGTGGACAGAAGTGACGCTCACCTGGGTTGGAAGTCTTAGGGCGGGTGGCTGCGGAGCCCCAGGGGTCGGCGGCAGGAGTGGAGTTGGATGCCCAGGGATCACTGCTCTTCATGGGCGGGACAGAAGGAGTGGCCCCCCACGGGTCCACTGGGGCTGCTGGCTTAGGTGCAGACCCTGGGGACAGGTTCACAGTGGGGGGGGGGGGGGGGGGGGGGG
>NW_022280056.1:3843678-3848678 GCF_004355925.1 Anarrhichthys ocellatus
GGGGGGGGGGGGGGGGGGGGGGGGTCAGACGAAGCATGCAAGACGTAAGGGGTGGTAGAGGAAGAAGAGGAGGAGGGACTAGAATAAGATAAGTGGTTCAAAAACTACTGCTCATCTATCCTTCATTTTCCTTTCAACATTTACGTATCCACACCCTCCTTTCTCCGTCTCCCACACTCCTTTCCTTCACTCCCTCCTTCCTCTAACATCCCCCCCCCCCCCCCTCGCAGTGATGCTGCTGAGCCAGTGGAGCAGCATTCCTACTGAACAAAGAGTCACAGTCCTGTGAGCTGCAGGTGGAGCGCAGAATAACTGAGACTCTTCACACGAATACTTCTCAACGACCAAAGTCAGTGTTTAGATATCATGTCATGTGATCTTCCCCAGTGCAGAGTGCATGTGTGTACATACCGTAAGACTGCCAGGGGTCCTTTGGTGCGGTGGCGGCGGCGGCCCCGGCTCCGGCCCCCGCGCTCCAGGGGTCAGCAGTGGCACCAGGCTCTGGGACGTTCATCAGATCCATCAGAGAGGACTGAGGCTAGAAGAGAGACGGAGAGAGTGACCAAGAGACGGGAGACATGAAGAAGAACAAAGAAGGCAGACAGAAGAGGAAGAAGACGAACGGGACGAGTTAGGATAGAGAGGGAGAAGATGAGGAGGAAAAACGTCTGTTGCTCCGCCATTATCCTATTCAAGCACACGGTGATGGTCGTTACATGAGCCATACTTCTTCACTTTAGCTCCGAGCGCCCTCAAACTCCAGCCAGCCGGCTATTCGGCCAGAATCATGATGAGTAAACTAGATAGTGTGCTGCCAGCTTCGTTACTGCTCGTGAAGCAGCAGACATTTTCAGGCAGAAAAATAGAGGATGCGGAGAGACCGTGATAACGGAACTACTGAGTCGCTCTGGTCTCCATGTTCCTGTGTGTTGTTACCTCTCTCTTCTTCTTGGCCAGTTTTGCTGATTCTGGACCTCCTTTCTTACTCTCCTCCAAGGCCATCTGTAGTCGCAGGTCGTCCCCTCTGCGTATGCGGTCCTCCTAAACACCCACAGAGCAGTTGGCATAAAGCAACACTCACAAAAGATCATGACAGGCACGGCTTCACGCTGACCGTGTTAGCGCGTGTTTCTGCATCCGTGTTATGCGTGTTTGTGTTGGTGTTTATGCGTGTTCGTGCGTTGGCGTTTCTGCGTCCGTGCGTTGGCGTTTCTGCGTGTTCGAGTCGATGTTTCTGCGTCCGTGCGTTGGTGTTTCTGCGTGTCGGTGTTTCTGCGTGTTCGAGTCAGTGTTTCTGCGTCCGTGCGTTGGCGTTTCTGCATGTTGGTGTTTCTGCGTCCGTGCGTTGGTGTTTCTGCGTGTTGGTGTTTCTGCGTCCGTGCGTTGGTGTTTCCGCGTGTTTGAGTCAGTGTTTCTGCGTCCGTGCGTTGGTGTTTCTGCGTGTTGGTGTTTCTGCGTCCGTGCGTTGGTGTTTCTGCGTGTTTGAGTCAGTGTTTCTGCGTCCGTGCGTTGGTGTTTCTGCGTGTTGGTGTTTCTGCGTCCGTGCGTTGGCGTTTCTGCGTGTTGGTGTTTCTGCGTCCGTGCGTTGGCGTTTCTCCGTGTTGGCGTTTCTGCGTGTTCGAGTCAGTGTTTCTGCGTCCGTGCGTTGGTGTTTCTGCGTGTTGGTGTTTCTGCGTGTTCGAGTCAGTGTTTCTGCGTCCGTGCGTTGGTGTTTCTGCGTGTTGGTGTTTCTGCGTGGCAGTGTGTTGGTGTTCGTACCTGATCTGCCGCCTCTCGGCTCATGGCCAGAGCCAGCTGCAGCTGCAGCTCCTCCTCTCCGCTGGTCTGGGGTCTGGCCTGCTCCAGTTCTGAGCCCGCGTTGGGAGACGTGGCTGACGAGACACATTCAGAAACACATGTTAACATCGCCGCCACATGAGACTCCATCGCACACTGTGTGAAATACAGCTGTGCTGAAAAACTCGGGATGGAAATGTGTTAATACTCCAAAACCAAGCTCTGGTGGGAACATTTAATTCTTACAAAGACATACAGAGTAAACATTTGGACTGTATAGAAAATAGAGTGTGTGTGTGTGTGTTTGTTGGGTGTGTGTGTGTGATTAGAGGCCTTCTGTGAGCCTATAAGGGACTACAGGTCCATTCAGCTTATTGGATTAGACCAGGCCATGTGGCAGGGCAAGAAAACACGTGGCGCACACAATCTGGTCAGGAGAAAGACGCTCGGAAGCCAACAGTTGAGGTTCATTAAGAGTTTGGAAAGTCTAAGTGTGACCATGCGTCTTTGAGTTTGGAAAGACCTTAATGTTGTTCTGGTTCTCTTATTTAAATAATAAACACTGTTTCTCTCTAGCTGGCCCCACATATACGTTTCTTTGCGTCTCTGACCAGTCATGAGGGGGACGTTCCCAAACACTCACTCAGATACTCATCACACCACGTTGACCTTGTGTGTAACGTTACATCCAACGGGTAGAGAAAGACACATGAGCGGCCCTTCAGCAGAGACAAACAACAACAGTGACACAGATGTGACTCAAGGAAACACTCATGGTTAGTTTCACTATTTGACACAATTAACTTTGACGAACATCCTCCTGCCCTCTCAGGAAGTACACGTCACATCAACAGTTCTCTACAAACAATACAGAGTCACTTCAGATCAGATGTTTCCATGATGAGGCAATGGGACAAATTCTTTGTAAAAGGGAACATTTCCTTTCAGTTAAAAGGTTCGGCCTTCCTCGAAATGTCTGCCAGCTAAATACTTCATCATTTGGGGATATGCATGTTTAATAACAACATACTGAGTCTATTATGTGGTGATTAAGCAGAAGCATTACGGCATCATTTCTGCATTTCTCAATACTTAATTCACTGCTTCTGTCTCGCAGCTCCGGCCTCAGATCCGAGTCGGTCTCCTCTCCTCCCTCCTTGACTCCTTGCTCACTTCTTATCTGCTTTCCTGCCATACTCGTGTCTCCAAAACTCTGTGTCCAGACTGTGTGTCTCCGGGGGAAAGTGACCGGAGGAACAAGGGGTGAAGGTGTGTTTGGTTAGCTGGTGGGACGGCTACATGTCTGCCCTAAATGGAGAGTGAACCCAGTGGTACTGAAGCCTACACAGAGACAACGTTACTCAAATCATATCGTAGTCAGTGACATCAAACCGATCTCAGCCTCAGTCCTTAGCAAGGCACCAAATGTGTACTACTGCACCGTTTAGCAGCAGAAGGTCCATTCATTCACTCATTTCTTACACAAAGTAGGAACGCACGATGTGGCCATCTTGTTATTACGACATGTATATATCTTCAGTTGATCGATGTCAATTATCAGGATGTATTAAATAATAATAATCATGCGTTACAGTTTTAAGAGTATTCTCCTTAGGACAGAATAGCCCTACGACATAGTGATGTCTTTCTTACACAGGTGCCAACACCTTCCATTAATATGTTTGATCAAAGCATTACATTCTTCTATCAAAAGGAATATTTTCATTGAGCTCTTTCTGAATCTCTTCAGAAACAACTGCAAAGCTAAAGAGCGCTCCAACAACAGTTTGTCAACCACTAAGTCAAAACCAACACGACAACACGCGGCACAAAACCTTTTAGAAGCGAATCAGAAAGACAAATAAACGGAACTCAAAGCCAACTACAACACAGCAGTTTGTCGCCCAGCACTGTGGGAATGGACCATATATGGATAATCACTATGTCTGGGCATTCCTCACAGACACGGCTCTGCCTGCTCGTAGAAGAACGCATTTAAAAAGTTCACTCTTCTACGGTTTGCTGCGACCGTGTGAGTCGGCAGTTTGGATCAGTTGGTTGTGTTTTCATCTTAAATCACTCTGCTGCTACGTTTAAACTTCAGCTTACAGAACTTAACAAAGCTAAGACTGATGAGCACTTGTGTCAGCTGTGCTGGAGTTATGTGGTAATTATGAGGCTTTACCCCACGGTGTCAGCCAGACACAAGAAGGAAGTGAAACCTGATGAGGAAGGCAGGTTCTTAAATGTGCTTTCTTATATTATTCAAACACTTTCAAGACATTTTGTGTTAAACTGAAAATGTACATTTTCCCTGACATAGACACAGAGGTGTGTGTGTGACGAAAAGGTTGATATAAGTTTTAAATAACTAAATGTAATCACATGGCTGTGAATCAGGACACGTTAAGGCCTCGTTCCAGCACATATCAGATGCTTTGAGGACTGATGGGGGATATTCTAGGTGAACACCGTTCATTCACACCCCGTCCGGACAACAATACTGGAAAAAGAGTTCGACTGGAATCCCAAAAATCCCCCGCTGGAAACACCCACAGCGGCGACCCCCCCCCCGCCTCTCTCCCATTGGCCCGTCTCTCCTTCAGTTTTCTCAAGTGATGACTCAGCAGCTGGAGCTCCCGCCTCTGAGCCACAAACAACACACATGCAGGAATGTGATGAACACACACTCCGTGCAACACGTAGGATCCACGCAGGCTGAACCCCACACACACACACACAAACACACACACACCCTGCTGTGCACAAAGGACTGGGAGGTCAGAGGATGAAAAGGATAAGAGGCCGAGGTTCACTCTTTCATTTAAACTTCTCCATTCTTCCCCTCTGTCCCTCGACACGTTACCCCACTTCCTGACCCGGATTTCTGTTTCTTTTCAGCTCCTCCCTCCCTTCATGTGAACTTTTATTCTGTTTGAATGGGCTGGAAGAAACGAGCACCGGTAGACACTCAAGAGCAGAAACAGGAGTGAAGACGTATCACTTGGTGAAGATATGTTCTACAAATGCACATTACTGCTGCTGATTAGACTGATAAGCATTCATGAACAAAGAACAGACATGTCTTCTCCGTTCGCTCGTATATCAGTGGAAGGTCAGTCTGGTTTCCATGTCATGGATCTCTTCTTCATCTGTCCATGTCGCTCCCTCACCGTGTCTCTGGACGAGTGAGCGTATCATTGAAAAGAGAAGCAGATTCCTCC
>NW_022280056.1:3853678-3877429 GCF_004355925.1 Anarrhichthys ocellatus
CCCCCCCGCCCCTCCCTACTATCAGTCACCACATTGGCCTCAACTGCAAACTTACTAAATTGTATTTGAAAAGTTGTTCTGGTAATAAATAGCAGCTTAGATGTTCCTCTGGGGAGACCCAGGATGACTTATTCAGTAATCTGATCCGTGCACCGAGCGTGCACCGACATGCCTCACAACCTAATGCCTCCACCAACAGAGGGGGAGTGTTACAACTGATCAGCAGTCTGTGCAAGACTCTGTGTTCAATGCAACCGTTCAAATGTTTCACTTTGAAAAGAAGCAAGATTGTACTTTTACCGATCCGTTGGTAGGAGTTTGTCTCCTGCCTAGCAATGCCATGGAAAGACAGCTTGGGGGTGGGGGGCAACTTGGCACATCCCCTAAATTTACTAAACGCAAATGCAATGCGAGTCCTTTGGAGCATGAACCCCCCCCAAGGTTCCCTCCTCACCCTGCATCCTCATGAATGCAGCTCAGACCTAATGACACATCTGCTGCTATAATCACCTATTCACCAATGGCAGACAGGAGGAAGAGAGGAGAGTCTGTCTTGTCCATCCCATCCCAGCCCCCCCCCCCACACACACACACACCTCCTTCCCACCCCCCCCCCCCCCCCCCCCCCCCACACACACACACACCTCCTTCACACCCCGGAACAACCCCCACCACAAGACACCACTGGCCCGCCTTCCTTCAGCCCGTCTGTGCTTCTATCACTCGGAGCTCCAAGGCCCAGAAGAGACGACACACAAGACTGTGTGACACACACACACACACACACACACACACACACACACACACACACACAGGAAGTGATGAAATATATATTCATGTGTCAACGCAGGTTCATTATGTCCAAGTGTCATTCTTGTCAAATTGCCATAATGCCTTGTTATTGGTAGAATAGAGGGGTAACCATTAAAATCCGTCAGTTTAGAGTCTACTTCTTGCAGCTAGCTTCAGATGAACTTACACGCCTATTAAGCTATCCACGGCCACCCTTTGGGTCTGTCTGTCTGTGGAAGAAAATTTGAGCAGAAATGAACACTGGGTAAATAACGGCATCGACTCATTCCAGTCCTCTTCCCCTCATTTATAATAATACTCTTTACAGCTCAATCAGTGGTCCTGCTCATGAATTATACTTGTAGATATTTTGGCAATAAATGCAATCCTGGATTCACACTGGCTTTCATTCAACATTATGGATTTACACTACATCCTCCACCAGCATCAGCAGAAACCTGACGGTACCCACACAGAAAGGTTAGGCTCAGTCAGAAGTCAGCCAGAGTTATTCTGAATGTGTAAGAGAAGAGAAACTACCTCGGAAATATACGTCATTACCAAACATCAACCACGTAATCTGCTCAGTGGATTAAGACAACACAGCTAAGTGCACCAGAACATGCAAAGTCAGAACATTCCAACTAAGCCCAACGGTGGAACCAACCAAAGAACATTACATTATTATCAGATCTGTGCCTCTCTGGGAATGGATTTTAGCCACAACAAAAAGCAATACAATCTCATGTTGTGATGTTTAGAATTCAAAAAACAACTTTAAAAGTAGCAGCAGGAAAAAATAAATATATGGCTGATTATGGCAAAGAAAAGTGATCTAACAATCTAATTTGCTATGCAATCCTTCTAGCAGCAGTAGTCACTCTTTATTAGAAGGTGAATAAAAGAGTATGAAACACATTATTATTTTAAGCATATAATGAATGCGTGGAACAGACCATCTAATGTTGTGGTGTTGCTGTTTATCAACAGGTGAAATCCCTTGTCAATCAATTCCTTTTGGCAGAGGTATTTACAACAAAACCCGATCTGCAGGATTGTTATTGGGGCGGATCGCAGCGTTTTTCCCCGCTTGTACTATAAAACGCTGGAACCTCACAGCGAGGTGAACGAATGACCTACGCATGAACTGCAGAGCACACAAACAGTAGATGATATGACCGTCGGAAACTATACAAAAACACTAATCATATCAGGGTCTGTGGAAAAGCATGAAAGTGGCCGAGCAGAGGACTCTCAGCAGCTGCTGTTGTGCTGGTTTCAAAGTGCTGCCAGTATAGAAAAAATGTAAGAGACTGAGAAAGAGAAAGCGACGCCGTGACATACAGGAGTTTGTCAAACACCCCAACGCGAGGACACAAGTCAGACCTACTCCGCGTGTGCATGCGCCGGTATCTGGGTGTGTCTTGGCTAAACATAAGTAAACTGTGATTAGCATTAAGGGTTGAGCAGCAGCACACTGAGAACAGGTCTACCTTGCCAGGCCCACACAACAAGAGTAAAGCTGATCTGTCTGGAGATAGAATGCTTGCACAACAATGTGACTGACAATATCTTTGTGTGTGTGTGTGTGTGAGAAAGAAGCGTGTGCAACAGCGTGACATCAAGTTATCCAGCCAGTTCCTTCACCATCCACTTCTTTTGAGCTCCATTTGAGTGTAACCACCAGCAAACTATGCCAGTGATTAATCCTCAACCACTCTGCTACTCTGGGATTAAGTTCCTTTAAGCCAAACTAACAATCATATCAACTCCGAGAAAATAAAAGAACACATGTCTTCTAAAAAGTCTTTAAGTGACTGTGAGAGGACGGTTATGAGGAGGAAAAGACACCTTCTGGATGGGCACGTCACCACTGTCTTTTGTCTCCTCCCTGACCGCCTAGGAGACAAAGACAAGTCAAGGAAAGGGAGGAGGACGGTGAGGATGCATCTGTCACCCTCTGTAACTGACAGACCATCCTGACAATAGACAAAGGCCACGTTTATATGAGCTCAGTGCGGCTCTGAATGCAAAGCTAACATCTTAACACCACTATACTACTCCGAGGTTATACCCAATAAAACAGATACACCCTACCACTGATCAGTGTCTGTCAGTAGAGGGTTTGAGCCTGCCTACGAGTAAACAGACAGCGCCCACACTGGAGAGAATTTCCCTAAAAATCTCAATAAGTAAAAGGACGTCAAGTTTGAGCCGCGATGACTCGCAATAGTATGATCTCATTGAGCGGTCTCCACCTTCAAATCATATTATATTGACAAAAGGAAATAATTCAGTTGCTCCTCAAAAACAAAAGAACAAATCACGGCGTTTCATTGAATTGACGCGATTGATAGCACATGAGCTAAAGTAGCTTTAGCTAACATTGGTGAGGTAAACTGACGTTTTGAATTGCGAAATAATGTACTGGGTGTAGTAGAGATCCAAGTTTGCGCACGTCACTTTAATACATCTTGGTTGAATAGCCTACTTGCTACTAACGGTTGCCGCTAACGTTAGCAAGTTGAGTGCAAACTTGCGGCAAAGAAGTTGTCATTAGCTAGCTAACATAAGCTAGCGAACAACGTTAACTTGCTTACGTTGATTTAGTTATAGTTGAGTTCGGGCGGTTGGAAAAGTGTACAACCCAACTTATAAAGTGTGTTTTTATTGCATTTTATGTACCACTTGGTTATGTCTCTGATTTTGATATTTGCGCTCCTAAATACAACCGCTGACTAAAAGTTCATTTCTGATACAAGATGAAAACTTAGCTTTAAAAAAAGTTGGATCAAGGCTAGCAAAGCTTATGTTGGGATAGCCAGTGGCAGATAAATACAACAGGAAAATTCAACTGTTGAATACGAAGATTGCCATTTATTAGAGCCACAGCTTACATCCGCAACTACTCCAGTCGGCTCCCAAAACGTATTTTCAGTGCTAAAACGGCCAACTAGCATGCTTAGCTAGTTAGCGGTCCTTTAAGCTAGCAGCCGAGACGGGTGCTCGGTGGAGACATCACTGGATTAACAGGACATCCATGGAAAAACAAAACAACTCGTCTGTCTTTGAAAGCCGAGGTTAACTTACCATATCTTTCGGGCTAACGTTACGTCGGGTTCAACTGTTAATCCAGCGGTACAAACACATACACGAGTTTTCCAAGGGGGGGACAAATCAAGACAAGAGTACTTATTTTTTGGCGTTCAGGGAGCTTGTTGCGCCTCCGCCTATAGCTAAGTGTTGCTAATGCTAAGCCAGGAGCCAGGCTACACGTATCTCCTCCTCCAGAACATGGCGGGCAGAGCGGGGGGGGGGGGCGTGAAGGGTGTGACCAAGGCGGGCACAAAGACCAAAACTATGCCTTGTCATGTCACTTATTAAGTCATGAATGTACATTTACAGCAACAGATCAAGAGCCAGCATCATGATAATTCACATATTTGATCCCAAGTTGTAACAGTGCATGCAACAGGGTGGGCCCTAGTTCTGGGAGAGTGGGTTTATAAAATATATCACAGTGCTGGTTGACAATGTCTTTTTTAGGATTGCAAATTACAAAGACAATCCTGTTTTATGACAGTCCCCGTCTCTTTTGATTTAGCTGTTTGGTGTCCGTCTGAACTGACCTCTCAAGGGCCACCACTTGTGTAATTTACTTATTTTAATGCAAGTTGTATCAGCCACAGGGAATAAAATGCGTCGGCTCAGTACACAAGCATGTGCATGTCATGATTTGTCAATGCCAAACATAGCCTGGTGTGTGTGTGTGTGTGTGTGTGTGTGTGTGTGTGTGTGTGTGTGTGTGTGTGTTACAGGTGTGTCCCTACAAGCCTTAAAAATTGCAGGACAACATTCCATCACTCACTTTTCCACTGTGTCTGTGCAACCGCCTCATCATTTAAAGACAGGGTGGGGCATACATGCATCATTTGTTGATTCAAATTCGGCTCTATGAATAGAAAAGGCTCCCCGGAAAGTGTACAGTGAGCTATGAATAGACGTCTACATGTGTAGATGGGGAGTGCGATGCTTAGAAATAGAGTTAGGGATCAAAACGTCACAGTTTCACAGCACAGGTGACAACAGAAAAATTGCCACCACCTTAACGACAGTATATTATGTCGATTTGATGTCTGCAAACTTTATTTTGGCTCACTGTGAATATTCTGAGCTCCTGGCTGGCAGGGACATTGTATTTTGGTATTTCTCTTCTTTCATCCGCTCTGTACATCTCACATGGAGCTTCACTCTTTATAGGCTTTGTTCAGAGCACAGGATGAGCCGAAGAGAGCCTAAGCCAATTGTGTTTGTCGGTCTCTGCGCGAGAGAGAGAGAGAAAGAAAGAGAAAGAAAGATGGACTTGGACATCATGGTGCAACCAGGCTGTTTTAAACAATCAGCCACACTAGTTTTATAGCTAGAAATAGATTAGAGCTGACATTTGCAAGCCAAGATGCAACCAAAACACTGATTATTAACTATCCAGACCTTTCCCAAAATATTATTTCTATACTGTTTTTTGAATACTGATATAACCCAAAACCTTTTAACTAATGGATCTTCTTTTTCTTTTTTTCGGTATGAATTCAGTTGAATGTTTTTCCAGGAATCTGACTCATCATCGTCGACTTAAAAGCCTCCACGTTAAAAGCACAACTCCTGAAACACACGGAAAGTCAATATTTAGCTCTGATACGATCTTGTTCAGAAGAGGATTATGAACCAAAGCTGGTTTCTCTAACAACACCAGAGGTGACATTGTGTCTTTGTGTTATTAAATATATTTTTCTGCAGCTGAAAAAATACAAAAAACAACTGGAATTTGTTAAAACAAGTGTGATAAAGTTTTCCTGTGATCACAGATAACCCTGAATGTGACGTTTAAGCGTGGGTCAGATCTTTTATTTTAGCAAACATGTAAAACTAATTCAGCATCCAAAAGTTTCTCCTTAACACACAAAATAACTTACCATTTCCTGACATCACCTTGTTTCATAGAGCTTTCTTATCACGTCTGCCTGGACTGTTATCACATGTTCCCTTAGAGAGGCTTTATGGTTCAAGCTAGTGCAAACCTGGACTGTGCTTATTCCACTGAAGGCAACATATTTGAAATTGCCAGTGAGTGCAGTGACGGTCAGCTATGTCTGACAGTGTGTTGGTGCCTCCTGCAGACCAGATTACATCACTCCTCTGCAGGTTTAATGTCAGCCAATAGAGGTCAGCAGTGTTCTACTCTTTTATTATAAGCGGTGAGATCATATTGTAGCATGAAAGTAACTCGGGAGGTCCTTACAGCTGATCCCCTGCAGCCATGTACGTCCTTTAATATGTAATTAGCGCCTTAGCTTGAAAATTCAGTAAAGCTAATTAACATTAAACACTGCAGCCTGCCTGCTTTCATATAATTACCCCCATTCACAACACTCATACCCTATTAGAGACTCATTGGGCCCTTAGCTTTGCTGTGTGCATCCTCGGGTCCAATGACTTGACTGTGGCTATTCCTTAAATGAACACCAGCACAGAGTTACAAGAGAAGCAAAAAGCATGAGGTTATTTGATAAGCAACTCTGCAATATCCACAGCATTATAAATCTTTATTACGTTATTATATTTCCATTGTTATTCGCTGATAAAACCTCGTCGTTGTTAAATTATACATTGTTTCATCACACTTCGGCATTTCAGGCCCAGACTGCAGTAAATCTCAGCTACAAAGGCGGGGAACACATGTGAGTCATGCCCGTTTGAATACCATTCAGCATGCATGTGTGAACATAGCGGTTCACATAAGTAAAACAAAACCTTTCCTGGTAGTCGTCGCATCAAATACTGGTGCTTTTCAGTTTTCAAAACCTGCAAAGTTATGTAATTTGGGAAAAAAAGGGGGAAAGACTGGCAGGATTCAGTGTGTGGCCTGCGGTGGAACACGTGGTTCCAGATGGAGCCGAAATCAGCAGAAGAAGAAGACAGAAAGCGTGAAACAGGATGATGTGTAATACCTGCCACTCCTGCCAGCTTATTAGCTGAATCTTTTCAGACGTGCAAATGGTGTTGTGCTTGCTGAGGGCTGGTGTAAAATCTACCTGCGAGAATGTAAAAACAGTTCTTTTACATTTGCACATTTGACGCAAGTTCACCTCTGTGAGTTTAACTTGAAGCTTTTAGTCACCAATCAGCGTCCATGTTTACAACTCTGATAAGGGATGAGGGAAAACAGACCAAATTACATCTTTAAATCTATAATTCAGGCACTCTGGGAATCGCTCTGCCTTTTTGTTTGCACGCCACGCTGTCGTTTCCAGCCTATCGCTGTTGTTAACCGGCTCTCTGGTGGGTTTTACCATTCATCACTAACTTAATGTGAACCAACAGTTACAGAGGAAAACATTAATAATACACCGTGTTAATCTTACTCATCTTACTCAAACACTGACGGCTGTTTTTTCTGCACAACTTGAGGCAAAATAGAATTTTTGAATTCACAAGAAATCCTGATAGATTTGCACCCGGCATAGTCTGAACATCATCGCTGAAACTTTTAAACTTGTGAAACTGCTGATGCAGATAGGAATCAAGAGGTTTCCACATTTAAAAAAGACCAAAAAAAGCCACTGATCTTATCCACGGGCTGTCAGTAATTAAGGTTTTACTTTGTTTTACTTACGTTCAACCGTCAACGTGACTTCTTTACACATTTAACATCACATTTGAATGAAAATTCCTTCTCTTTCTCTCCTTTTTATGTTGACTCACTGGTGAAATATGTCACTCAAACACGAGCAGAAGAGCGGGCATCTGCTCATTGTTAAAGGAAATCCAAAGGTTTCTCACCGAGTTCACAACATTTCTTTTCAAGCCAATTTACGATACCGACGGATTTCTTGCAAAAACAATGAGAGAAGTGCCGAGAAAAGGAGTGAGATAAAAGAGAGAGATGGGGGGAGACTGAGAGGGGGAGATAATCACTGGACACAGGGGACAGATATTTCTTTTTTCAGAGCGTGGTAACAGAGAAGAACAAACTAATGAGAAGCTGGGCCTTCAGAGTTTTCATTGTCTTTGAAGGGAAGTTGAGAGACTTTGTGCCCACCTGCTTTTCCGCCGTTGCCCACTTGCTTCCGCTGACACACACACACACACACACAAACCTACACACACACACACAGACCTACACACTGCGCCCTCTGCATCAGTGCCCCCGACAGGAAGAAGTGTTTTCATCACTCAAGCAGAAAAGCTCGAGCGTGCATACTAGCTGAGCCTGTGTGTTGTTGGTGACACAAATGCACCACAACTGAAGGATAGTTTCACACAGACAGTGAAGTGTAAGTTCAACAGTTCACCCATTAGTTGATGTGAGGATTATAATGTAAAATAAATCATCAGTAATATCACAAGACGTGTCACTGGGCAATTTGATGCAATGCGACGATAACAAAAGCCACTTGGCTCAAAACATCCGGGCGCTGCCTTTTCGCTGGAAATGGACACAGGAAGTGATGTCAGTGCATCAGCTGAGTGAGCTGAACAGAAGGAAAGGGTCTGAATGCAGTGAGTGGCTGAGTAGACAAAGAATAGAACCACCTACGTACAGAAAATCCAACTTGACGAACAGAACAACAATCAACAAGAAGAAAAAACAACAAACAAAAGTAGCGCCCACGCTGTTTGTTTGAGAAGCGCCACACAGAAACACAACAGCGATGACCAATTAGCACCAATTAGCTTCACAAGCTAACAGGTCGGACAGCCATCTGTGGCGGTTGTGTTGATTTCTAAATCCTCTGATGCTCAGTGATCTTCTACTTACTTTGACTTTGAAATCAAATCCTGTTCAGCATTTATATATACATGCATAAACAAATGTATGCCATGCATGTCCTCGTGTGTAGGAACTCGTGGGAAATCATCACAAGCACAAGAAGGGGGGGAAAAGTAAAGATTGTGCTTTTGGCCCTTGAGCTGAAAGGCAGTTCCACTTCCTCTTCCCCTCTTCCTCTTCTATTCTTCCAGCAGCCCTTCTCTCTTCCTCCTGCAGTCCCTCTTCTCAAGGCTGAGTCAAGAGATCAGCTGACTAGGAACTTCCTGGACAGGTCATGCTATTGAAACCGCAGTCCGTCCATGACTTCCTGCTGTTCTGCTTTGTCCAGGTCTCATTTAGCTGTTCATCTCGCAATCTCGCAATTCTTCTCACAACATGTTGGTTTTAAATGAAATAAAAGAAAAACAAAAGTTGCGTAGAGAGTCAAGAATGTCCACATTTATCCTGTACTGCAGCATCATTTCATGAAGAATAAGCAAAAACACATTGGTGAGGATTCTAAAGAGCCGGAGACAGCAGCAACATTTCTCATGACATATTCTGACGAGGCAAAAGGGCAAAAGCTCTCTCATTCTGTGACAGCTCGTGGCCTCAGTGTGCCGACCTCATAACACGCAAGAGCTGAAATGTATATGTTGTCTCTCACACCAAGAGGAGAAGCCGTTGTGAGCATCATATTTGATGTCAGTGCTGATGCAACCGTTGGTGCAATATTCTGCACTTTGCATAGCAAGCATCAGTGACCTTTTAGGCTAATATCTGAGGCCATTACTGAACATGAGACCGTTGTGTGTTGTGCATGCATTTACGTTCTGTTGTTCATGCGTTTGCAGTGGAAATGGCTTAAATAAGACAAGCCTTGCTGAAGACTGTTAGAAATCACAGTGTGTGCTGTCTCCACATTGACTTGACGTAACAGTTGGAGACCTTTAATGTACTTTGACAATATAACCATCAACATATTTTCTTTATATTCTGATCAGCATTTGTCCTTGAAACCGATGGGTCACCCATGCATTACCTCACTGGAAGAGAGATTTCAAGTTTTCTCTCAAAGCCGCAGACTTTCTGTTTTGGTGAGATCTTACAGGGGAAGTGTGGAAAAGTTGCATTTAAGCTTCGTTTACACCCACAGTGTGTCAGTGTGATTGTATGCCTTCACTACATGAAAAATGAAATGAAAAGCTCTTCCCTGGTCAACTTTTGTTTGTTTTTCTACTGTCCACTATTTCCAACTTTACTCCAGGGCACTCTTTGCAACAGTGAATGCAACTCAGTGAAAGAAATGAAGTTGGGATGTATGTTGCTGCTGTCAATGCTGGATATATCCTCCATCCTTTTGTCTTTTTTCTGACACTTCCAAAGGTTCATCCAGCTGCCCAATTACCCTCTTTGCCATGCTGGTTGGTAGACACACTGTAGAAACACTCTGTTGCTGTTCCAGATGCACTCCTGGACGCCTTGCGATTCTTGAATGCAACCAACGTTAGTACAAGGCAGCTTAACAGAGGGAGAAATTAAGCCCTGCTGGCTGCTGGCCCAACAACTACACATTGAAACTCAAATATGTAATCTTGCATGAATGCCAATAAATAATTCAAACGCTTTCCATTTTTGGACAACATCTTCATTTTTTCTTCTCAACCTGTAATGTAAGCTTTCAGCTTTTAAAGGTAAACGTGGGACGGCAAACATGAGGTGACTTTTCACCTCAAAGGTGTGAATCTGAAGCTGGTTTGCACGGAGTAGCGATAAACCACACATGCATTCGGCCAAGTGATTCAAGAAACACACACACACACACACAGAATCCACACCAACCGTGTAAGACAAATATATACACAGGAAGTGCCTCCCACTCCCTCGCCCCTACTTGCTGTCTCTCTCTCTCTCTCTCTCTCTCTCTGAACGTTACTCATGGTGGTGTGTTGCTGAGCAGCAGCCAGTCGTGTTTTTCCCCTCGCAGAGCTCTCTCGCTCTCTCTCTCTCTCTCTCCCTCCCTCTCTCTCTCTCTCTCTCTCTCTCTCATCCTCTGCTCTGACTCTCTTGTGCGCTCTCTCGTTCAGCAGACGGATGGGCGAGACCTCTCCTCTCTTGCTCCTCTTCTACTCTCTCTCCTCGTCCTGTCTTCTTATTTCATTGCCTCCTTTTTCCTTCACCTGTTTTATTTTAAACATTTCTCCCTCCCCTCCTCCCCCCTGCCCCCCCTGTGCCAGGGGCATTAGTGGGGGTCCCAGATTGTGGAGTGTGTATATAAGTGTGAGTGAGTGTGTTGGGAGGTTTCGGCATGGAAGCAGTGGCACTGTATACGTTTCGTGCCACAGAGGGTGATGAACTCAGTTTCAACAAGGGGGACTTGCTCAAGGTAAGAAAGATTTTTTCTCCACTTTCTATCTATCTATCTATCTATCTATCTATCTATCGACAAACATACAGCACATGCCTCAGAACAGAGTGATGGATCAACCGATTAGGCACCTCTCTCTCTCTCTGCCTCCACTGTGATAATTACAACAATTATAAGTGTATCTGTATCCAGGTGCAGCTGTTGCTAAAAAAAGAAGGAACTGTATGAGAAACCAGCCAATCGACGGCCTGAACTTGCGTTGAATGTTACAGACATTTCAGACTGAGAAAGGGATCGGCACACTAAGAACTCTGGACAGGAAAATGTTATTTAAACTTCCACGGTAAAGGAATCGTTTTTTTCTTGGAGGGGAAATACACTTATTCTCTAGTTTCTTAACGAGCAGAGTTACACCTATGTCTGTGTGCTGAATAAGTAGTCAGCTATCTTAGCTTAGCATCAAGAAAGAGCTAAACTGGCTTCATCTAAGGCTAACAAAACCCACCTACCTGCACAACTACAGCCCAATGGAATGAATGTAAACTATAGTGACTTGAGGTTGTCTGCCTCCCCAAACCAGTCAAGTGGCAGTTTACTCATGTAATGTAATATATGTGTATATAATATATATAGTGCACGCTTTAAAGAAATTTACAATAAAAGGTGTATTTTTTGGTGAAATGGAAGGTATCAAATTGACATGTACGATTCCAGAGAATCATGTCGTAGAGACATTAAAGAGGCGTGCAGAGGACTGATAGAGAGCTTCGTCATGTGGGGCAAAGACAATCACCTGAAGCTGTCCTGGTGGTCCTCCAGGGAGAGGAAGTGAAGAGGGTGGACTCATTCAAGTACCTCGAAATACAAAATGTGTTCACATGCTTGGCCAATACAGTTGATTCTGATAGAGCACAAAATAGCAGACGATGCTGCAAATAAGCTAGAAATTCTAAAACTTGGATGCTTCACACATTTTCAACCGAAGTTCTAAACAATGAGTCTATTCTCAAGGTGAGCACCAGAGATTAGTGGCACCGATTCAGCATCTGTCCAAATGTGAAACATGGTCATAATCTCCCCTTCTGTTCCTGAGTTATGGCGTTGAATTATGGCCAAAAAATAAAAATGACCCAAAGAAGTTTATCCAATTAGACATTTGTGATTCTAAATTTGTCTAAATTAGCAAATTAATTATCGAGTTAGGACAAAATCAAGAGTCCAAGTAGACGTTTGTGTCACATTTAAATAAAATTCCCTCCAGACGTCCCTGAGATATCTCAGCCTGACAACAGAATGCCTCCGTCCACAGCTGTCCCCGCCGCAGACTCATGAATACGTGAAGGACCGTTTCTTAGCCGTCGTCAGTCACTTCCTTGAGTTTCTGGTCTGTCGTTTCCATGCTAAGCTAAGCTAACAGCTGCTTGCTGTAGCTTCATATTTTGCCGACAGACATGACAGTGGTCTCAATCATCTTATACAACTCTTCGCACAACAACAACAACAAAACGAGTAAAGGTATTTTCTAAAATGACAAACTGTTCCTTTAAACCAGTCTGATCTCTGATCGGATGCAAAACAAAGATTCTCTTAAAGCTACAGCTGTTGTGTCTTTCTAATGGATAACAGGCCAAATGCAGCGCTGAGATAGTTCCTGCACAGCTGGAAATCACTGTAGTAGAAAATTGTCCCTCGAAGACAATCAGCAGCAAACCTCAGAATTAAAGAGCAAGAGCTTCTCTCTAGACTTACGCTACAGCACCAGCTGTTCCACATCCACCTACAGTGCTCGGACAAAGACACAGAGATCAATTTCTCCACGGGGTTCAGCCTCAGTACACCAGAGAGCAGTGATGCTGCAGTACAAGTTCCAGGGGCGGCTGTTGCTCTCATTGTGGTATCGCTTTGGCCACTTGCATATATATTAGTTTGTGAAAGGCATGCTGAGAAAAGGTTGGAAATTTACTTCGAGGTATAGAAATAGTTGAGTCAGGTGGAGGGAAAGAATTCGTCAGGAAATAACCCGTGACATGTATTTGAATATGTCAAAGGGGATAATAATGCCTGAGGGTCATTTCATGCAGCAGACGGGTATATTATTCATCCTAGACACACTGTTACAATATTAGACGACACATGAATAAAGCAGCATCTCATTCCTGCTGAGTCAATGTATGATGCAGTCAAAATGAGGTGGCATTTTGTTTTTCTGCTTTGTCTGAGCCTTCTCAGAGCAAATAAATGTGATTCTTAACTTCCTGTAGTATTTATGTGCAGATATCAGTCTTTGGGTCTTATTAACATACTGTATATATCTTGATGGCTGGGCCAGCAGCATCACACTGAACTCTCTTCTCCTTCCCGCTGGGACAAAACTGCTGTTTAGTCTCCAGCCAAACAGCTCCGGTTCAGACTTGGGTCAAGCGGTACTTTTAAATAATTCCTCACATTTGTTCATTCCCGCTCACGGCGCCAGATGGTCGCAGCTTTAAAATTTCACCACGACTCATACAGCATCACGCAAAATGCCCATCATTTAAAACAGCTCAAAATTGAGTCAGATACTTTCCTTGTCACTACTTACTGGTGGTTTTGTCCCCAATCCTTCTGTTGGGGAACATCTGGAAATGCATCTATTAGGCTGACTAGAGTGTAGACTCCTAATGAAATGATAAAAATAGCTTCAGAGTTAAATAAAACTATTTGGAGTTTAAATCCTCTGTCACTGGCAGTGACTCATAGGGGACTGCCGGGGGCTAAAGTGCTACTATTTAATTTGTTCACTTCCTGGTGTGACACAAGGCCTGTTGAATGAAGGCTGGAACATGGTCTTAAGCTATGGGGGGTATGACCATTGTGCGAAACACAGGGGGGTCTCGCGGGGTCCCAGACCCCTTGATTAACACTTGAGACCCCCTGAAAGCCTTAATAGCTAAATTGCGGGGGGGTCAGAGAGTTATTTGTCACTTGCAATTAACACTAGAATGACTTTCAGTGGAGCTGTGATGTTGGAGGGTTTCAGCAGAAGGCGCTAGAAATAAAAGGGATGGCGTGCTCTTTGGGTTCGCTCGGCCTGACAGAACATTTTGAGTTTGCTTGAATGGATGGTGGCGGAATTTTTTTTTAAATAGAAACATTTGTTAATGGTCTTTTACTAAAGATATTTTCAATAATTGCAGAATTGTAATTCTCACCCATTAAGTAGGCTTTCATGAAAACCTCCCTGCGGACGCCTCGCATGTGTTGTGCCCAGGTGGACAGCTCCGGTTCTGAAGAGTGAAGTCAAAGCAGAAGTGTGTTAAAGCTGCATTCTCTCTACTGACCATCAGGGGGCGACTCCTCTGGTTGTATAGAAGTCTATGAGAAAATGACTCTACTTCTCACTTGATTTATTACCTCAGTAAACATTGTAAACATGAGTTTATGGTCTCAATCTCTAGTTTCAAGTCTTCTTCAATACAGCATGATGTTCATTTCGTACATTATGGTCCATTTAGAGTCAAACAGACCATAAAGCAGGGTATGCTTTAGGGCGGGCTTACTGTGATTGACAGGTCTCTACCGTTATGAGCAGTATACGGCGTCTCTACGTCACTCCTCTGCATTCCAAATATGGTCAGTTCAGTTCACTGGTTGCAAAAAAACAGAGACGGCAACGGCCATATTCCAAGATGGCGGCGAACTCGAGGCTTCATAACGGCAGTCCACAAACCAATGGGTGACGTCACGTTGAATATGTACTTCTTATATACAGTCTATGGTTGTATACCAACAGTTTGACGCGATACAACGCCATGAATTCTTCTATTTTAACCCTCCTTGGAGTGACAAAGAAGACCCAAGCCCAGAAAGGCTGCCTTCCTGACTGGGGCCTCGAGGCCAAAGGGAATCACCTGACCTGTTTAAGCCTCGTTGAGAGTTGTCTTCAGATATTTACACTCTGGTGCAGATGTTCCCATTGGAGATGTATTTTTCATTGATGCATTAAGTGCTTATAGCATGATAGTTATTTTAAGGGTTCATTATGTAAATGTTAAATCCATCGGTATGGGGAGCTCAGTCAGTCACAGCTGATTCGGTGGGGGTGGTTGTATGAACATCCTATACATATACATCCTAAACACACATGGGGAGGAAAGAAATGAATAATGGATTACACTGAGCTCAGAAGCTTTCGACTGAGTTCTTTCCCAAGAAGCATATACAACAATGATGCTGTTCATTGTTGAGTTAATAAACAATAGGGCAGCGATGAAGCAGAGTGTGCAAGACGAAGAAAAAGAGAAGCTGATTTTAATGCAAATTCAAGAGCTGTCGATGCATCTGTAAACGTAGCGCTGGCAAAGTGTAACCTCAGCAAGGAAATGAGAGGAAGGAGATACTTTTCAATTCAGATTTTGGTCAGAAAAGACGACGTCTAACGGAGCCCTGAGCTGGGCGATGTGACTATGGTCGTCTTGAGACAGTCCGACATGTTTTAAACCTGTAATAAATAGTGTTAAATATAG
This sequence comes from Anarrhichthys ocellatus, assembly GCF_004355925.1. Classification (NCBI taxonomy): domain Eukaryota; kingdom Metazoa; phylum Chordata; class Actinopteri; order Perciformes; family Anarhichadidae; genus Anarrhichthys; species Anarrhichthys ocellatus. The sequence continues at coordinate 3,869,154 of NW_022280056.1, forward strand.
CGAGAGATTGTTTCAGATGGATTTCTTTTTATTCAGATGAAACGTAGTCTGGCCAGCACTGAAACCACCAGCTGAGTGAAAGGGCAATCATTCAGTTCTGTGATTGAACAATGATTGATGCTAAGAGCAGTTAATCACTCCACAGCCTGCAACACATTTTACAATGCACGTACGATTGTGCACACCATTAAAGCAGGTGGTGCATGAAATGAAGTTCCTGAATGCAGACAGGGGACAGGACAACTTTTTGGGAGACTTTTAGCCATCATAGATGCATTAAAGGGCCGGATACATTTCAGTTGTACACGTGTAACTGTATTTCACGCTCTGCTTGCTGTCAGTTTTAATGTCTATGATTTAGTTTATTTGAGTTTGACTGATAAAACACAGCAGCACTGTGATTAAAAAAAAGAAAAAGTGATGAAGCTTAGCTCTGTAGGGGAGATAAAATAATAAAATAAGGGGTTTATAAATCAGTGCACACGGAGCAGAGCAAACAGCAGCTTAAAAAATCTAAATGACAAGGAATGTCACAGCCAGATTAGAATACTGAATATAAAAAATGACAACAGAGCAGAAACAAAATAGCTACAAGACCAAAGAGAGACACCAGCATACAACAGGGAAACATTAAAGCAGTCACACTGGAGCATATCAGGTGACAGCGTGTCTCTCACAATTAAAGGCTGGCCTCGTCACCCCGCTGTTTCTACACCCAAAAGTCATTTAACACCACCGGCCTCTTGTTTGACTGCAAATGAAGCTGAGGAGTTCTGCTCCGTTATTGTGCAGCAGCAGCAGCAGCAGCAGCAGCAGCAAGGGCTAAAGCAGTTCAGATCTGTCTGCCTGCCCCTCATGTGTGTGTAGTCATGAAGGGCTTCATGTGGCATTTTGAACTCGTCAATAAAGCACGTGCCTCGGACGTTTGAGTGAGCGGACGGCCTCGCTTCACACATCGACGGATGAAAGCCACTGTAGCGGATAATAGAGGGAGAGAGGCCGGGCCCGGGAGACGGACGTACGGCCAGTGAGAGAGAAACGATAGTGACCTTTCACCCGATAGTAATAGGCTGCGTCACATCATTATGGGCAATATTTCATCCATCCGTGTGTGTGTGTGTATGTGTTTGCTCATAGATCACCAACATGGAGGATGATCCTAACTGGTACACAGCTGAGCTCCACAACAGAAAAGGCTTTGTGCCAAAAAACTACATCAACCTGCGACCACACGCGTAAGTACACACACACACACACACACACACACACACACACTTCTTCAACTTTATTTCTTACATACATTTTTTTACACGTCAAGCGCTGGTCTATCTAAACATCTCATGAGTAAGTGTGTGCCGCTCTGGGCGTTTTCTGCTCTGCTTTGGACATCTGCACTCATAACGGCATAAGGCAGCCTACCCAAAGGGACACACTCACTCGCCGGCTTACGTAATCACACACGATACAGCCGTGTGTGTGTGTGTGTGTGTGTGTGTATGTTTACAGTGAAGCTGCTGGTACACCCCATATCTCCATCAGATGGTCATACACCAGCTGGGCTCTACTTTTCGCTGCGACAAACACACCAAACCGGCAGCACAGCCACTGATGCGGCTCTGGCTCGTTAATGAACACGCGTGTATGCGGTCCAGTGTGAGCTGTTAAGTTAAGTTTGTGCTCAGCGTGAGAGATTTTTTTTCCTCCTCCACGTTTCTTCGCAGAGCCAGAGTTCTTGACCCCGTGACCTTAACCGCGATAGAGTCCCATAATGCTGCCTCCGTACCGGATGTGCTCTCCTCTCGTTTGAGCCATCAATCTGAGTGCAGAGCGCAGGCTTCTGCAAACCTTGCTTCCAAACAAACTGCTCGACTAAGCAAGACTAATGAGCAAGAACAAAAAAAGAGAAAAAAGAAAGAAAATGGCACTGTTAATTACGCCCCACAGCTGACAACTGACGGTTTTTGTTTTTGCGTGCATATTTAGCAGTGTTTTTTAAAAATAACTTCACAAATGTGCTAATTTTACTTTTTCCTCCCGTTTATATCACTGTCAGCATTGATCTGTACAGTTCAGAGCTGCTTTTTTCTTTTAAAGTCTCAACATTTCCACTGAAAATAGAAACATCAAAAGTTATGAGACACCCAGATGAATAATTCAATGTGTGTAAAATTGTTTCGTAGCTGCACAGACCCCCAGAACAAGGCATATGCATAAAAGAGCGAAATGAATGACTTCTTTCTTATTTTTCTTTTCCTGCTTCCAGCTGGTTTGCCGGTCGGATATCTCGCGGTGTGGCAGAAAGTCGACTCCGACACAGGGAGTGCGGGGCCTTTCTGGTCCGAGAGAGTGAGAGCGCCCCTGGAGAGTTCTCCATGTCCGTCAGGTAAGAAGCACAGGACTCTTCAAGGATCCAAAACTTTGTCTTAGGTTGATCTCTATACACTATTCAATTCCTATTCTCCATGCATCCTCCTATGACTGCAACAGCCCTGTTTCTCCACAGGGATCATTAAAGTGTCTCATCTCTTCTAATGCAATCTAATTCAATTAGCGGATCTATGCAAACATATACTATGTGCACACGTCCCCGCTCACGCAGCGGTGTCGTCCCTCGTTTGATCGTTAATTAAATGTTGAGTGGAAGCTTTACGTTGGTGGCGGGGGATCTGAGGACCTCCTGCAGAAGAGGAGAGGGTTAGAGGAGGTGGTGTGGGGAGGAGGGTAAGAGGATCTGCAGCCCCTCTGGCCCGATGTGAGCTAATCCTGTCTGGCACACCACGGCATCTGGAGCTGCTGATGGGGTCGATCGGTTGTCTTGTCGGGGGGATGGCGGTGAGGGATGCAGCTGAGGCTCTGTGTTGTGCAATCGGGGTTGTGTAGGGGGGATCTGGAGTCAGAATTTTGGCATAAATACAGACCTGGAAGTAAGGGTGGGCTCTTCTCTGGTTCCGCAGAGGCTGTATGAGTACGAGTTGGATTTGTGGCTTGTGTTGGGTATGATATCTCTCTCCCAGTGGATTTAAGACAGGCCTTTGGAAGCATTAAGGCAGGAAAAGGAAGGAAGTTGCCGGCATTAAGGGGGAAAAGAAGGAAGGAAGAGCAGGGAGGTGCTGTAACAGGTCTGCCAAGAGAGAGGGAGGATTTTGATGCTTCTTGTTTTTTTTGTCTTTTTGTTGATTCCTCTCTGGCTGCTGTTGTTGGATGGTGTTACAGCTCAGAAATTGGGTCAGGTGTGTGTCTGTGTGTGTGCGGTCGTTGTGTGCTGACAGTTCTCCCGTCTGAGGAGACGTCCTGACAGCAGTAACTGTGGGAGCTCGGCTCGGTCCGGCTTTGTCGTCAGACCGTGAAAATGTGATCCACTTTCAGAGCCACCAATGGAGCCAAAAAGGGACTTTGTTTTCTATAGTTTTACAGAAAAACCTGTTTGAGATCATGCAACACTGTGAAGGTTAAAATATAAAGTTGTGATGTTTTAATTGAATTAAATATCAGGGTCAGTTTCACCTCCATGTTTTATTACTCGGATAGTTTGGCTGCGATGCAAAGTTTTAATTGTCACTTTAACGTCAAGGAGAGGCACCATGATTCACAGAATGCACCTTTTAATCACCTTAGTGCATCATGGAAGTATTTCATGGTCTTAAAGGTCTCGGGTTGGGTGTCACCATAACATGTTGTTGTTGTGACTAATTATATTCGTACAAAATTAATAAATAATCACCCCTGTTACCCCTTTTGTGTTAATTTGTTCCAGCGTTGCATTGCTCAGGCCTCATTTCCAGCTAACGGTCCCATCAGAAAGCTGTGAATGGGTTATTGAGCATAGCGTTGTTGTTCATCAATCCAATCCTATTATGAAGAAATGCACAGTGGGGACCACAGGGTTTTCAAAATACTGATGTCATGGTGACGACGCACATAATCAGCTAATTAATAGGTTTGAAAAGCTTGATTCAGCCAAGAAGGAACACCGAAACATGCTATCTACGAGACTGGGAGCTTTTGGTGGCCTCTCAACGGCTCTCGACATGGCGACGGCTGAGCTGGCGGCTCGCGGCTAACGGTGCTAACGGCGCTAACATTGCAAGCCCGGCTCTGTCAGCAAAGCAAGGAGAAGCTCCAATAACAGCACACACAGAGGGAGAGAGACTTCATTCTCTGCTGAGGTAGATGTTACTCGTCTATATCTTTACATAGACAATAGTTGTCTGCTTTATAAACACTTTAAATGTTAAATACAGATCCTTTAATCCTTTACTTTATTCACCCAATGAAGATACATGGCTCTCATTGGACAGCAATAGAATCAAATCAATCTTTTATTTGTTTCTGTGTATATCTTATGTAGGCCTTGATATATTGAGTGCACAAGAATATACTGAAACTCGCCTGTAAAATATCCGACATTGTAGAACGTGAATTTCCCGGAGGTATCTGAAACCTTCAGGTAAATAACAAGGACTAAACCGCAGAGTCCTCAACAGTGATTCAGACCGGGGGAGCTTGAAGGTGATCAGTCTTCATTGGGAATAAAAGCTTTTTGTGGTCTGAATTAGAGACGTATCATTCGCAGACGGACCAGAGGGGCTCCTGTTTAAGCGCAGCCTCCGTTCAGAATACTTTCTCAAAGGTGGTTATGAAAGAATGCGTGGCTGGGGACCAGCTTCAGACTATGCCAGTGAAACTGTCCCAATGGGTTATTTAGTAGCTTATTTTTGGAAAGTGGAGCAAAGTGATGCCAACCTAGACTTTTATAGAGAGCGATGAGGAATCCATTTTGTTTAGCTAGGCTTTCAAGGTTCAGCAGATTCCACCTAAGGATGTGTCTTCTCTGAGTCTGAGCCTTCCACAATGCTCTAATATAGATCCAGTTTTAAAAAAAGAAACTGAAGAACAAGAGCTGAGGTATATCAACATAGATAAAAGGCAGCATTTGGTATTTTTTATACTCTCGCTGACAAGGGACGTAACTTTCACTTTCTCTCAAATGGAAAATCTCACTTCCTTCCTCACGCTCTGCCACAATCGTCGATATCAGTCCTTCCACCTACACGTAAAAACTCTCAGCTGAACGTAACAACGACAGTGCACCCATCTGTCAGTCATCAAAAGACACTCTAGGAAATCAGTAGCTGAAGCGAAAGCAGACGGAGAACATGTGGGGCAGACTGGAGAATAATCCCAACGCACATGTCTGAAGCTGCAACTTCTTCTACTTTCTTTCAGTCAAATTGGAAGAGAGCAAATGTCACTTTCTTTTTTTCTTTTGATTGTCTTGTAGCGTGATAGAGCTTGAGGTTGTTTCACCACAGCTCAGTCCTCTATATGTGCGTCTCACACACTGGGTTTTTAACAGTATGGTGGTCTCACACACCCACACCCACACACACACACACACATGGCTTTCCTGTGGCCTTTGTCGTTTTCCAAATGTCTGTCAGAAACTTTGTGTGTACAATAGCTTAAGAATATAAATAGTGTGACGATGACTATGATATCACTGCAGGTATATTTGAAACTTACTGTATATGTCACCCAGCTGTGAGAAGGGAAAACGGAGGTCTGTTGCCTGCGCTGCCGTTTGTCTACTGTCGAAGCACTTCCTCGTGGATCGTGGCCTCAGCTATCACCGACTCACGCTGCAGTCGCTGAAGGCTCTTACAGCAAAGTGCTGAATCGGGCCGTTCATTCAGCTTCCTTGTCATAATTAGTCTCTTATCGGGGTCATTACTCCAAAGAGGAACCATAAAGGGGCCCGACCCTTTAGGCAATACGCTTATTTTACAGCTACATGATCTCCTTTGTGCTTAAAATAAGTGCATGGCAGGGTGGAGAAGTGAGCCAGTAAAGAATTGATATTCTAGCAAGTTCACTGATTAACACGCTATGTCTTATAGGTTTGTTACCTTTAGACAAAACCAGGCTAGCTGCTTCCCCCTGTTTCCAGTCTTTGTGCTAAGCTAAGCTAACCGGCTGCTGGCTGTAGCTTCATATTCACCGTAGGCTACATATATCTAACTCTCACAAACGGTCCTGGAGGGTTTGGAACTATCCCCAATGAAGACAAATGTCAACATTTGCAGTAGTAACCTTAGAAAAACGATCATCTCTATGTTATTTTGTTTTATTTTCATTATTGCTTCTACGTTTGGAACCAAAAAAAAGTGCAGCGGTCTCCTTTTTTTTTTTTTTTTTATTAACTGTCCAGTTAGGCTTTCACAGCTTACACCACAGCTCAGTGGCACCCATTGAATAGCAGAGTTCAGCGACCAAAACACAATTGAGAGAGACTTGAGAGAGACATAAATACAGAGAGAAATAGAGAGAAGAATATAAAGAGAGATGGAGAGAGACAGAGGGAAACAGCAAGCAGCGACTGCAGATAAAATAGGCAGGAGACGGGAGAGCTTATGGCAGGTGGAGGTGCATGATTTAACTTTTGGATTTCCCTGTTTTCTCATATTGACAGAGCTGAAGTAAGACCAGCCAGACCCTCTGGGAGGTAAACCCTCCAGAGGGTCTCGTCCTTCCCTCCTCACAGCAGAAATAAGAGCTAAGCTGATGAAACCCAGAAACAACTAGAAGAGTGAAGTCAGTAGAGAGCAGATCTCCTCCAGGTGTATCTCCCTCTCATCTCCCAAACAAACAACAGTCAAGATGGCGGCTAAGATAACAGAAGCGGGGATTTATTCATCTCGGGTGTGGATGGTTCAAAATGAGACCAAACTTTTCTGAAATGTGGCCTGTAAAACACTGTGTGAGGCTTGTTTTTAGTATTCAGAGAGAAGTAGAATTACCGCCTTGGCAGTTGGATACTTAATATATTTAAAGAAATTTAGCTAACTAGCGTACCAAATCGCTACGGGCTAGTCTGAGCTTTGAAAGTCAGCTTGGCAGGATAACTGAGATAGAACATGTTCATTTTGTGAGGTTGAACGAGACTAAAAAAGTACTTCAAGTCATAGTAGTACTTTTTAGTTTTCCTGGCTTAAATAATGTACCCTTGTAGCTTTAGACTAGCTTGAGGGTTTGCTAGCCTAGCGTTACTTAGCGGTGGCTCTGTTGAGATTTAACTAAACCGATTATGTCTTTCCTTGAAGCATCTCTGGCTCGGAGAATCTATTACATAACCACTCAAATCTATATTCATCACAGGAATACCTTTTGCCAGTTGCTAATTCCTGCTTCCTGTATCTCAACCAATGACAGCAGTCTGAACCCAACCCGATCAGTTTGTCTGAACACAAACGACTTCATGGTTTAAATTCGCAGCATATGGAATTGAAAAAGTTATCTTTTCAAAAGCAAAAAAACAGTTCTGCTTTTCTAGGTGTCATCCCTGTTTGTTTAGGCCGGTAGTCGTCTTATTTATGATGATAACCGGAGACTCTTTCCTCCCTCTCTCTCAGGCCAAATATCATCTCCGTCTGAAAGGCTCCTCATTGAACCGTCAACACACTTACGGCTAAATTGCCACATCCACCAAACATCTTTTATCAACCTTCCCCTCGTTCGCTCCATCCTAGCACCCTCACACACACACTTCCTGCCTCTCTCCTCATCCATCTATCGCAAACAGTTGATGGAGAATATTTATTGATGCTGCAGGAGGAGCTGAACCTCTCACTCAATCACTCACGTGCACACTACACGCTCGGCTTGTGAAACACAAGATAATGGACACACATGCACATGGGCTGACACACACTCTGATAACTCCTTGACACAACCATCAGTTACTGACACACACACACACACACACACACACAGTCACAGAGTTAAATTGACAGCTGGAGGTGTCAGCGTGGCTGTGTGAAGTATTCCAGACATCTGCAGCGGTTTAGAAACCGAACAGCAGATTAGAGAAAGGGGTGGGGGGGAGGGTGGTTGGTTGGTTGGCAGGATGAGAGACAGAGAAAACAAGGAAGTGAGACTAGATTGATGGAGTGAAAGTCGAGAGAAAGATGCACGGATGACCTTCACGCGTCTAGAATTGTGCTGGCGCGGAGCAAAAGTTTTATAAATAACTTCTGTCCTCATCTACAGTCCATCTCTCTCGCTCTCTCTCTCTCTGCGCTCTGTCTATTTCATTTTCTCTCTTCAATCTTTCTCATTCTCTCTTAATCTCTCTCTCTCTTGCCCGTTTCCTTTTAGTAGGAAAAGAAAATAATCTCTCTATCGCTGTGGGCCTTAATTACACTGGATCAGGGAGATGAGAGGGCACTTGGAGTGTGTGTGTGTGTGTGTGTGTGTGTGTGTGTGTGTGTGTGTGTGTG
>NW_022280056.1:3877439-3908684 GCF_004355925.1 Anarrhichthys ocellatus
GTGTGTGTGTGTGTGTGTGTGTGTGTGTGTGTGTGTGTGTGTGTGTGCGTGTGTGTGTGCGTGTGTGTGGAGTGTGTGTGATCAAGTTGAGACAGATGCTCTCGGTGTGATGCACTCTGGTACTCTGATGTCTCTGGGTAATAATTAAATTAAAATTAAAGAGTAGCTGCACACATTTAAAATGTTTTTTTTAAGCTATAAAACAAGCGATATGAGTGAACTGTGATAAAACAGCAATGCTCGTGTTAATATTGACATTTTTTTTTACCAAATGTATACAAATCGGCATTTCATGGATGAAACAGCTCAAAACGTCATCCAGTGTTTTAAATCAGACCCAGTCCTGCGATGTCAATCCTGAGCCAGCCGTTCAGGACTAATAATCTGAATCTGTGTTAATGACTGATTATCTGGCGATTATCAAAATAAGTGCCCCCATTCCATATTGCTATTTTCATGCTACTGCTGCTAGCTGTCATATTCGAGGCGTTCGTCATACGTGTGTTGGTGCAGTTTCATCTCTTGCCCACTTATAGTAGGTACAGTACAGTATAAATGTATTCTCATATGATATCCTACGAAAAGTTACTCCTCATTTTCGCTTAGTTTAGTTTAGATTTAGGAATACATCGTGAAATACTTAGTAAGGTCAGGGCAACATAGGTTGAAGAAAAGATCGTAGTTTGGGTTTAATTAACTACGGGTGTGCCGTTAGTGAATACGCAAATTACGTGACAAAAACATCAACGTTGAACTGCTGTCTTTCCATTGTTCATGTGACCTGATAACAGCGTGTAGGTGATTCATGGTCTAGATACTGTGAATGTGTTGTATTTTATCCCCGCCTGAGAAGGTGTTCAGTGTGATGAGGCTCAGACAGTAGCAGTACTCAGGTGTTTTCTACCATTTCCCCGCGTCTAAATATCAAAGTGCATTAGTTTACTCGAGTGGTGCAGAGGTGGGGTAGTGTTTTGCAATGCAGGGCAAATTGAGCGTGAAGATGTGATGTTGTAGTTTAAATGTTGCTCAATGAATATTTGAAGCGATTCTGGTCAGCTGTGCAGAGACACTACAGGACATTTTGTCAAAGTTTTTTTTACTGTTGACACTACATGCAGAACTGATATGCAAGGTTCAGGATTACACATTTTGGATTGCATTTTTTGTCTCCTGTCTTAAAACAATGTTTAAAGAGCAACTAAACCACAGAATTCTGGCGTTACGTTTCCGACTAACTTAGACTAACTGCTAACTTAAGCATGTAGCTGTTTGCTAGCTAACTATTTAATGGAGAGCCGTCAGGGGTCTAATGCTCACCTGCCCAACATGTGCCAAACTAATGTTAGACCTCGCAGGAACGGGGAGACTATTCAACAAAGTAACTTCTTATCCTGAATGATGCATGTTAGCTAAACGTAAAAAATGTGGTCTAAGCTTGTTTACAAGACCAACAGGGCAGCTGCTTTGCATATTCTTGACACAATGTGTAGAATTGAAATAATTTGCACTAAAATGTGGACCTGAATCCATTAACAACGGTTCTAAATATCCATATATGTCAGTTTTCAGCTGAAAAATATGGCTTGAGGGTCGAGTTACTCTTTAACAGACAGGTACCCACAGATTCACTATCATTACAGTATCTCTTATAAAATGTTCGCATAGATTTTAAGACACGTTATACGTCTTTTTTGTTATATTGTGTTTCGTATAATACAGTAACACCTCTAGCTGCCAGTCTGAAGTAATGGTAGCCTGTGCAGAGTTTCAATGGTGTTCCTATTTACTGGTATTAGTTTGTTAGAGATCTGTCCATTTTATGGAGAAACTTTCCTTTTTTGCACCGTGTGAAAACCAACTCGTACAAATTTTCTCTGTCATCTTTATCGCATCGCACATTGAGTGAAATTAGAGTTCTCATAGCAGAGTTTGTGGTTGCATGCATTATGTTAACTGGATGATTTGGAAATATCTATCTATCAGGGCTAACCCCCTGGTAAACACATAAGTATAAATATAAGCTGGGCTTGTTTTGTTACACTTGGACATTTGTTATACTTTAAAATATACAAAAACGACATGTTTCAGGTTAATTTCAGTACAACAAAAGAGTTGCAGGAACTGTAAAGTAGATGTGGTGAACAGGCTACAGCACAACTTAAAAGAAGTTTTGTTTCCCTTTTCCTTCCTCCTAAGTGTTTGATGTGTTTTGTTCTCCATTACACTGTCGTAGATCATCTAAAGGGAGAGCACCTGACCTCTCTGCATCCTGTCTATAATCTCCACCTCCACAGAATTGAAATTCCCCTTCATTTTTCTCTGCTTTGTGTCACATTTGGACAAACAGCTGCACAGCTGGTGGCAGTAACAAAGCCCAGCCAGTAGGGCGCAGCAGACGGCGTCAGTGACGGGGGCTGATAGAGATCGTTCACAGAGAAGATCTCAGTGGAGGGGACGAGGGGGACGGGGGGACGGGGGGACGGGGGTCGAGTCAAGAGAGGCGATGGAGACGGAGTGGAGCAGATAACAAGAGGGAGCGAGATAGGGAGGGAAAAGTTAGATAGAAGTCAGATAACAGAGACAGAATACAGACCCAGAGGCAAAGACAGACAGATAGCACGGCTGCTCTCACAGAATGAGTTCATGTTCAAAGGCTGGCACCGTGTCAACAACAACTTACATTTGGCGTCAATTCATTTTTTTCAACTAAAAAGCATCCTCTATTTCCTTTACACTTTATCACACTTTCATAGTTGTTTTTTATGGGGGGGGGGGAGACTATGTGAGGGCGAGAAGAGGCAAACGAGGACACAGAAGTGGTGAAACATTGGAAAAGGCAGAGAAAGAAGGGTGGAGGTGGAGGTGGAGGTGCAGCTGAATGCCATCCAGTCATCGGGGAATCAGCCCCGCTGGTTCATATAGAGCTCAACGTCTGAATAGAGAAAAGAGCTCTTCTTCCAAAAAAACAGGCCGATGCTCATTCACTTTCTCTCCGAGTCTGGAGCGGAGCCAGTCGGACTAGATAGAGGAGTTCAACGAGGTAACATTGTGTTCATTCTAGAAGGAAGGGCTCGTCATTTATGGGAATCTGATACATCTTAACACCAACGGTGTCACAATAAAGTGAGAACACTGCTCCTCTTTTCTCCAAACAGAGGATATGATATTTTAACCATCATTAACTCACAAGCCCTACACACACACCTACTGACGTGATGCGTTAAGAAATATGGGGGAGTTGCGTTGACTTCCGCCGCATATTGGATGCAGTTACATAACCGTGTGATCACGGCGAGGTGTCCAGATTTTCTAAAGATAAGCTGGCAAGTTACTTAGCAACCACCGCGGAGCCGGATAGGGGAGCAGGTATGATTGCCAATGAATACCGGCCAAACGCTTTTAATCATGACGCCGAGGCATGCACTCCAGCACGGGGGCTATTTTTGTTTCCTGCCACCGGCTTTGTGTCATTATCGTTTTGAGCTCAGCCCTGTATCCATCAATAATATGACATGAAATGTATTACGCTGTGTGACTGATGATTCTCAGCTAAATGGGTGTTTTGTTCGACATCATCTGCTTTGCAGACTCACAGAGTAACCCAGGTAAATGTAGTCAATCTGTCCACTCCTGTGTTGTTTTATCTGTTCTGGTGTCGTCTCGTCATCTGTTTTGTTCAGGGTTTTCACTCTGGACTTTCTGCAATAGGTTCAAATGTAAAAAGAAAATTTTAAAAAGGAAATAAGCTGTTCTCCTGTGTGTTGCCGGCCCCAGCAGCTGACAGCTGTGCGAGTTAAAGGGGCGGCTTTGAGCACTAAAGGCCAAGACTGTCGGTATCGACCCGAAGCCGGTCCAAATTTACTGTGGTGCAAAAAAAAAAGCAGTGACCCGGGGACGACCAGATTATGTCCGTCCGTCTGTCCGTCTCCGCTGTTGTTGAACATCGTGACGTTGCATGAAGAGCATGCTCAAGATCTCCTCACACACGACATGGCACACATGATTTTGAGAGGAAATTGCTGATGCAGTGACCGAGTTATTTTTCATTTTACACGGTTAAACAGATATTAAAAGCAGGACCAGTAGGTGAGGAGTTTTTACTGAATCATAGTTCCATATCAACCCACCACAGACGCTCATTTAAGATGAGAAATCATTCTTAACTTCTCGTTGTGTTCCTTTTTGCAGTTATGGGGACCACGTTCAGCACTTCAAGGTGCTGCAGGACCGCTGCTCTCAGTACTACGTGTGGGAGGAGGTCTTCTCCTCCCTCAACGAGCTGGTGGAGTTCTACCACAGCAGCAGCATCGCGAAGGAGAGGACGGTCTTCCTGAGAGACCCCGAGCACTTCGCCAGGGTGAGCACGTGACTCCCCGTGTGTCTGACACTTTTGTCTTTCTTTCATGCATTTCAACTGTCTCAAACTCTCCTTTTAACCAAAGCAACGAGCACAAACATATTATCAAAAGACAATTGAATCAGTACTTTAACAGAGTTTAAAGTCCTTCCTGTGTGAGAGGTTCATGCAGGTTCACAAAGAAAAGACATTTTTTTAATGGGAATATATTGATGATTTTGATTTAGAAAATGTAGCTTAAGATAGTAGAATAAATGTTTAATCTTCGGAACATTACTCTGTAGACAGCGTCAAGTGTTGTTTCCCCCTTAAATATTTCAAATTTGAGGAAGTTTTAACTGTTTAGAATTTAGAGAAATTAGTTTTTTTACACTCAACACAACAGATCAGCATGACGTGTTTCTGTTTCCGTCTCTCTCTTTCCCCCAAAAAAATCCACCTAAATCCACAGCATCTCTTAAGCAATCACAATTGTCAATCTCCTCCCGAACCCATTTATTTAAAACGCATCTGTTCTTGTCGTCATCACTCTCCGTCTACTTCATCTTCCCTCTTGTATCGGAGTCGCCGGAGATTTCCTAAAGTCTCTGATGAGACTTTTTCCACACGGTGAAGCAGCATTTTTGTCTCTACCTGTTGTGTGTGTTTCTTTATACAGACATAACAAGCTACCCAGGTGTTTTAAATTTCACTTTTCCCTGACTTTGACATGCTACCAGGGTTGTGTTTTGGTTGCTGTTGTCATTGCTATGGGAAAATGTGTGCGGGTCTGTGACTGTAGCCACAGGGTTTGACGTAGAGGTGCAGCTTGGAATGAAAGATCACATGACTGCCGTCGGTTTGGAGCAGAACCAAATCAGTCATCCCAGGCACTGAGCCAGAGGGAGCGAGCGCCGCAGTTCCATAGAAAACAGATTTGTTTTATGGACATAAGTCATGATTGCCACATATCATATCAGTTAGTTGTGTTTCGTCCACAGTACTTTACACACCCAATGAGCCGGGTTGAGGTTTCTGCTCTCATCTACAACATTTATAAGCTTTTCAAGTCAAGTCAAAGCATCTTCTTTCATACAGCTCAATATCACACATGCGTCTCAAGTGGCTTTACATTCTGCACAGCATACAACAGCCTCTATCTTGTTTTCAATGCATCTTTTTTTGTAAGGTGAAAGACCGCCTGTTACCCAAAGGCGTATCCCAAACTTGAGTCAGGATTAGTGAGATAAAAATCTAAATGACAGGTATTTTCCATGATGTTGTCGCCGGGGGGGAGAAGCCGTTGTTGTGGCCTACTGTGAAGTCATTACGCAGACGGGAAAGGCGTTGCATGTTAAGTGCTCCCTGGGAGTGGCATGGGCGCAGGCGATCCCGCTCGCCGTGGAGCGATGTGATCCACAGCGATCCTGACATGACAAGCATGTTCGCATCACAGTAACACAAGCCGCATGCCAATACTCATCACATCATGTTTTGTTTTATGTTTTTTTCGCTTCTGAAGCACATGAGAATAGGCCGTCATTCATTGGGGCGCAGAACGTGCAGGTTGATTTTTGCGGTTTGTAATGAAATAGCCGAACAAACTATTGGATGGATTGCCTTGAAATTTGGTATGAACATGTATGCCCCTCATCAGGATGACTTGTATTGATTGAGAATACACCATTATGAATATTTGACCTTTTTTGTGTTTTAAAGTTTTAAACACTTCATACTTTGTCCAATTCAAGTCTCAGGTCTCAAGTCACAAGTCCAAGTCAAGAACCAAGTCTTTGAGCAATAAGTCCAAATCCAGTCTCAATTGTTTGAGGGACAAGTTCAAGTCACTCCTTTATCTATTAACATACAGTATCACCATTGACTATCTGTTTGGTTTATAATCACTTTAAACAAGCGACTGCAATGCAGTAAGTAGTCCCGGGAGTCATGGAAATGGCTGGAAACATATATTCTAAAAGCAGAGCTGCTTTTTCAAATGAAGAAAAAAAAAGTTACCAAGTTGCTTCCGGTGTTTATAGAAGCATGTTAACAGCCTCGTTCAGAAAGCATCAGCCCGAAGCAACTCTAAAAACACATGAGCACAACTTCCAGATTTTGCTGCCACCTGTCTTTGCACACGATCCTGCAGATCGGGTCCATTTGTAACCATTTTGGTTCATTTTGCTGGAAATTCAGACCTTGCTCTTAGCTATCAGCTCGCTGCACTGCGTGTAAATAACAAGCAGTGAAGAGGCATTGGCTTCTGAGGTGCTTTGTGGTTTTTCTGAGGTGATCAGATAAGATGTGAGAGAGTGCAGAGGTCGATGCTTTTTATAGAACTAAACTGAGGGAGGAAGTAACAGCGAAACGCACATGCACATACATCCTCCTGTGCTTATGACATCATCCAGAAGGTCTTTTTTAAACATTTCAAACAGGCGGTGGACAGCACATCGTGCATTTTAAAGAATGGAATACAAAAAGAGTGAATGCATAGATCAATAGGGTTATGATTTAAAAAGAATAACGTATATATATATATATATATAAACAGCTAAATATCAATATAGTTTCAATATTTTCACGGCCACATCATCAGCGCAAGCTTTAGGAAATCTGAAAACCTTAAATGTGTTGAGCCTGTACTGAATGGTATGCTCTTTAGAAGATGATCCACATTTATTGATCTCTGTGATGTGTGAGCTTTACTTCAATGAGTCTGCTCCGTCTCACCCCTCTCTTCGTATGCTTGCTGTTGTATAAGTGTGCTGGAGTGAAGTGTGGCGGATAAGTCAGCAGGATTTGGTCGTCTCGACCAACTCATTTTTCAAAAACAAAAAAAAACTATTTTGAAACCTGGGGTTATTGCAATAAAATGAAGGCCTGGTCTTTTTCTCATAATCGCGATTTATTTGGAGACGGTTCGCTGAGCAGCCAGACTGCTGCAGTAATTCACCTGGCGGAGCAGGAGACTTTCAGATGAGGACGACAGGTTCTTTCACCAAGCAGCTCCTCGCTTTGGGTTCTTGTTTGGTAACATCCGGCCTCACACCTAAACAGTTTCATGCACAAATGCAGCTGGAGCAGGTGCGGTTTAACAATTTAGCTTCGGGGCGTTGTGATGGCAGTTAAACGGGAGATAACGACGGCGGTCCTACGGGAGGATGAAAATCTGTGCGACCTAAATACTGTCGCAGTCTGAATCTCTTTAATGTGAGCAGCTAAAATACAGTAGCTCTTTCTCAGCATTTTGAGTTTTTAAATATTCATACAGTAGCTTCTGTTGGTGCACAACCAACATCTGTCTTCTGTTCTCCACTGAGAAGCTGGTGTCATGACCTGCGCGTACAGTAATAACAGCATTATAACAACAACTGCTCACAATGCTAATCCATCCAAATCATCCACTCCACTACTAACACTGGATCTATTGCTCTGCTATGATTTCTGATGAAGTAAAAATTGTAACACTTGTAAGAAGTGTGAATACGGGAAAGAGAAGTCAGACAGATGTTGCACTCTTTTCCTGTTTATTGCTGTTATAAAGCAGATTTAAGACCACGGCAGAATGTTTGTGCTTGTTAATTTCATTGCTGTTTTATACTTCATTTATTCTCTCGATTACATTTTAATGTGATGCCGCACCAAGTTAGTAAGTTAACCCTGGCACTCTCGATGAATTACCAGGTATCAGCGGTCACTGGTGTCTCTTCACACCATATCTCAACGTCTGGTGTTCCTCTGTAGCGGTACTCAGCAGCCCACCCACATCCTCACAGCTGCTCTTTCTGTGTTCTCACAAGTCTGCATCTAATCGCTCCATTATAGTAATAACACCCAACGCATAAGATGCTGGAATAACTGCTCTAAATGTGCTTTAATGCTTTGCAGTCGGTAACAAAGTGGTGTGAGAATGAAAACAAAACATGTAGAGCGTCAGTGACATGTCCATTGACGTCTCCTCAGCGAAATTATTTCCATATTAGACTCCTGACAAAATGAATTACTGCACTGCTACTCAGCGTAAGGGCGCATCTTTTGTAGCAGATTATTTTCCTTTTGTGGTTCATGGTATTCATCCCATCATCCTGTGATGTGACAGGTCCCACATCAAAACAACTCTCTTCATATCATGAAATGGAATTTACCTCAGCTCAGAAATAAAGATGTTACATCAGGAACATGCATGTTTCAGGTCCATCAGAGCGATTTACATTCTATGTTACTCTGCCTCAGGTCTGCATGATGTGGTCAAAGGTCCTCTTGCTCTTCTATATTCATTTAGAAATCTAATATGGGTTGCGTGCCAAGTTGGCCTCGTGTGCGTACATGATTGTGCAGTCTTAAAAACTGCACCGAATGTCCATTGTTGGGTTGCAAATCTTATAATCTGGATTTGGCTCTATAGATATTCCAACATTAGCTTACAGGCTGTGACTTTTCCTGTACTTGTAGGTCAGCGTGCTGCTCGGTCACGGCCTCGAGGTGAAGTGCATCTGCATCACAACGAGCCCCATAGCTGAGGGCGCCAAGTTTACCTGCACGGCTTTGTAGCCTTAAAATACATCTGTCTTTCCACATCACATCTCATCTTAGTCATACCTTTATATCTGTAGCCTCGTTCACTCTGCAACTGTGTTAATACGTTTTAAGGGGTAAATCAAGTCTATTTTAACAACACAAATAAAGAATGATTTAGCAAAGGCAAAGCTCTATATGATGATGTCACAATCTGAGACTAATCTAGATCTTTAATGAAATAATTTGTCTTTTTAATTTCACCTGAATGTGTTTCAACAGGTCTTTATTCCGCTGTAGGTATGTCTGCAGATTAAAAACAGTATATTTAGCTTGGATCCAAACTGTCATTTTATATAAAGTCATGGTCAGCTGGTCTTTGTATCAGTGGGGCTTCGTCATGAAGGTCTCTCACTGAACTCCATTATGTTTCACTTACACAAATTATGACGCCAGAGAAATAACAGGACTTTATTTTCTAAATGCATATAACCTTTTCTCGCCTCGTACGTTCCTAAATTCCGTGACTTTGCAGCCTTGCAGTGAATGCTCTACGACTATCTAAAATATTAACAGTACGCCCATTTCTTCAGTTACAAGCACACCACTTCATCTCCGCTTCACACAAGAGTCAGGCAGTGACACTACAGAACAACTCGGAAAAACTTCTTGCATGGCTCCCTTCAGACCTTCAGATTATTAAATGAATAATAATAACAATAATGAAGGGTTACAGAGAAACTATCTTGACTTCAACCCGTGTGCTGTGAATGTTTCACAAAGATATTATATGACACATTTAAATAAACACAGTTTATTTTAGTTTTTGACTATATGGGTCAGTTTCAAAGAGACAAACTTAAAAACTTAATCTGAGTCCATGAATCTTGTTGTGTTCCTCTTATGGTGCGGTTGGTCTAGTTTATATATATATATATATATATAGATATAGATACAGTATATATAAATATATATATATATATAGTCTGTACATGCTAAACTTTAACCTCTTTTTGACACCTTGTCATTTGGAAACAGAGGCAGTGCGACAGGCCTTATAGACCTTGTTTGTGTGTGTGCAGAGACAGATCTACTACAAAGCTGTAGTCCATCGGTGTTACAGAGTCATTTGTTCCCCTGTCAGCAGCCGCTGACGAGGACGCTGATCACAAGGCAGCGGACCGTATTTCTCCTCCCAAACCCGCCGCTCCTCACGAGCATGGAAAAATGAATGGGTTTTCCCCAGTGCTGTCACACACACACACACACACACACACACACACCGGAGCAAATAGAGGCCTGCACTCACATACTCTCAGCATCCAAGTACAGAGGAAGAGGGTGCACAGGGACAAACAAGAAGTCTAGACTCGATCAGCAGAACAATAAAGGATAAGTCTGTGAGGATTTCATAGATTTGTGGGATTTATACATTGTGTCTGTGTCTCATGCTGTTAATCCTGCTGTCTGGTTAGTGTGTGTGTGACTGGACGCCCTTATATTGCGCCTCTAAGACAAAGCAGTCCACGGCAATAAAGCCCAGAATTGCAACATAGATACCTACGCACACACACACACACACACACACAACAAAAAAATACAATATTGCTCTCAGTCCCCGTTCATATCTCTTCCACTTTTCTCTGTGGGAGTGCAGCTGACAGCTGAGAGGTTAGTTAAGTTCAATACGCTCTCCTTAAAATATCCGCTTTTATTCTGCTACTCTTAAACTGCTGTTGCTTCACGAGTCAACAGAGATCAGAGGAGGCCGGCTATCAGGGGAGGAGAAAGACTCTACTTTAGTGAACGCAAAGAAAAACACAGAGAGGCAGAGAAAAGCAGAGCATCTGCCGGTCGAGTTGGAAGCAGTTCACCCTGCAATGAATCGCCGTAAAACACCACACTTCATACAGAGTGCTGTGTTTAGTCTGTGTGTGTGTGTGTGTGTGTGTGTGTGTGTGTGTGTGTGTGTGTGTGTGTGTGTGTGTGTGTGTGTGTGTGTAAAGGTGCGTTGTTGTCTCACTCATATCATTCTGGACTTATTACTCTCTGTTTCTCTCTCATGACCGTTCGGCTGTTATAACATGGACTGTGTAGAAAGTTGTGAAGCAAAGTTTTCATTAACTTTCTCTCTCCCCCCCCCCCCCCCACCCCTCCCCCTCCACAGCGTCCCCATCATGCCCACGCTCTCTTCGACTTCGCCCCCCACCATCCATCCCAGCTACGCTTCCTGCGCGGTGATGTCATCGAGCTCATGGACTGCTCCGATTCGCTGCACTGGAAGGGCCGCTGCCACGGACACGTGGGCTACTTCCCCCCCGAGTACGTCCAGCCCATTTACCACTGCCAATGACCTGTCACTCAGACACACGGCCACGCCCACTGGCTCGTCAATGAGCCACCTTGACCCCCCCCCCCTCACACTGCTCCCCTGCTGTGCACTCGCCCATTCACTTTTGGAGAACTGACGAGCCGCAACCGAACTGCTCATTATGTAACTGACTCCTCCCATTATCCCTCGTGATGTCACCTGTCAATCACAAGCCTTGTCCAATCAGCTGCTGAAGACAAGTCAATCGCTTCCACCTGATCCCACAACTCCACTTTCTCTTTAATCATGTAACACATAAACTAAAGTGAAGATATGGACCTACACACTGTGGAGAACTCAAACCTACACACACATTGCCAGGCACACTCATTTATTAGAGTCCATCAGCACCGGTGCAGGCTAAATAAAAGCAACACACACACACTGGACAGTGTGTGGCCCACGGGAGGATGTCGCGGATGTGTTCTCCGCTGAAGGCGATTTAAGGATTTTGCCGCCGCTTCCGCGAAGAGATCCGCTGAGCTGAGAGACACAGAGAGTCATTGTGTTGACACAGCAGATTCCTCTCTCGCCGTGAGCGGGTGTGTGTGTGTGTGTGTGTGTGTGTGTAGAGGTGGTTTGTGTGTAAAAGGTGGGTCTGAACACATGTAAACCTGCAAACTTTATGTATGTGTATTTGTGTGCTAAAGGAATCTGAATGCATGTGTGTGTGTGTGTGTGTGTGTCTGTGTGTGTGCAGCCTCGTGCTCTGTGGACCAGTAAAGGAGATCACTGTGTTAAAGTGACCAGTGAGATGAACTTTGTTTTAAAATACACAGCTTAATATCCTCAACTGAATTTATGAATCATTTGTTTGTTTGTTTGTTTCCATGTATTTATTCTTATTCATGTGTAATCCTACAATACATATATTACAAGTAAGATACAACATTGTAAAAAGGTTTTGTTCCTGTTGCAACAAATAGTCTAAGAAAGCCACATCTGATGTGATCTACGGTAAGAGCTTGGACCAGTCTTCCTCAACGTGTAACGACCAATCGTTTAAATAAAGTGATGCATTTACCTCTTTCACATTATTCACATCTTTGCTTAGTATTTGTCTGTTGAAATGTAACACGAATATACGAGAGTACACAAAATAACATGAATAACACGAGTGTGCATGTAGACGTAGTCACTGAAACAAAGGTGGGTTTTATGTTTAAGAGTGAGCCTCTCTGTATGTCAGATATACAGTGAGTCCATTGTATTCCTACATTTCAAATTAAGGTCACTGTTCCTCTGTGTCTGCCAAAAAGTTGCAGATTTGCACTTTGTGAAACATTCATTGTCACAGAATGAAATTTAAAGCACAAACAACCTTTTCATTGAATGTGTAAAATGCTATTTCAAGACATTTTCTATGATCTTTCACATTTTGTGCCACAAATAGTTAATCAAGCAGAATGAATTCTACGTATTTTGTGCATTCAAGGCGTGGAAAGTAAACAGGAAGTGGACGAGGTCACTGTGACGTCACTCATTGGTTTGTGCACTGACGTTATGAAGCCTCGAGTTCGGCGATTTCGCCGTCGCCATCTTGGATTACAGATGTCGCCATGTTGTTTTTTCGCAACCAATATATGTAAGTTACCATATTTGGAATCAGCATACTTTATGGTCTGTTTGACTCTAAATGGACCATGATTTGCTAAATGAACATCATGCTGTATTGAAGAACCATAAACTCATTATTCGCAATTTGCAGTTTGGGCTCCAGGAACTTGTGCTTTTCTGTTTTCTATATTACAGACTAAACCATAAATAAATAAAAATAGTGATTACAGCTTTACACAAACTGTCGCTGAAGTCAATTTAATACTATGTTACTTTATCGACACAGTAATGATATTCTACTTAGTGTGTGACAACCTGATTATAAATGTCATGGTGTCTTATGGAGAGATCTCTTTGGCATGCCATTCTGCTCGTCAACCAAAGGTATTGCGTCAGCGCGTTGATGCGTGCGTGTCTGAACAGCATCGATGACACAATGTCGGCTGAGTGTGCTCCGACAGTCCACTGGTGCTATGAGAGGAATGCAGCGCTGCCTCTCAGCAGGATGTAACGTCTGAAATGAAGCAGGAAACTGGGTCACATCCCATAAATCCTCTGGTCTGAATCACCTGTTCTCTTTTCTTTCACTCTTTTGTTTTTTTAAACAAACCACTCCTTTTATCCTCGCTGTCAGAGTCGCCTCTGACTCGTCAATGACAGTCAGTCAATAAAGCAGCGGCATCCAGCAGAGGAGGAGAAGAAAGGCGTTAGAGGTGCACCAGAAATACTAACCAAATGCTTGTTTTCTAAGAAAACTGCTGTCACTTTGAAGTGTTCGTGCTGCGTGATACAGACACACATTCACTGTGACATATTTGTGTCATACACTGGAAGTGAGACAACATAAGTACGCTAAACGTCTGTCACTAAAGGAAAAAAAAATAAGTGGAAAGTAAGAGATGAGAGAAAGAACGTGAGCCGGAGACAGCAGCGAAACGAGACAAGATATGGAGATGATGAAATGTTAAAAGGTGAAAAACAGAGAGGAAGAAGCCGATGATACAAATGAAAAATGGAGGGCAGGGTGTCACCATGCGAATGAAAGTGACAGTCACAGAGCAAGCGAGGGGGGGGGTGACATCGATGATATTCAAAGGCGTCGGACACAAATACAGCAGAATCAGATGAACCAGTTTAACTGACTGACTGACGGCCTCTGCCTGTTGAGGCCCTTACAGGGAAACGATCGGCCCGTAAACCAGTCCATCGCTTCATCGAATAATTAGTCCCGTTCTCCCAAATCAACCACACAATATATCAACAGATGAGGCGCTGCCGATGAGTCAGCGAGATACCAGCATGTGATTCATCCACCAGTTTACTAAACATGGGATCAGCGGCGACGGCAAGACAGAGAGGAGGGTTTAAATATTTAAGGGTGCCTCAAGTAACGCTGCCCATCACAGGAGGCCCGAATGAAGACATGTCCCTTCACTCCACCCTCTACTCGTCAGGTCTGAAAAGAAAGGTGCCTGCGACTGGACACAACCTGTTTCACGTGTTTAATCGCTCTGGTGTGCAGCTACTGACTTAAGAAGTTAGTGTTGAGAAAAAACACAAAAGGCCAGTTTGCGTAATATCTAGGTGGGTAAATTGTAGAATTTACACTTTTGCAGCCAAACTAAACAACTAGACGAGTCAGCATCGTTCTGTTTCTTCTGTCTGTGCGACAAACATTTACCAGAAGGTCCGACCACTCGTCCAATGTTTTCCACATCCAAAGAGGTCTCGATGGACACTTGAGAACCCCTGAAAGCCTCACTAGCTAAATTTGGGTCTCAAAATAGCAAAATTGGATCAAATAGTGGATTTCGAAAAATCACGAGACATTTATTGGTCACTTGCAATCGTCACTAAAATGTCTTTTAACAGCGTACTAATGCCCAGCAACAGCAAAACAAACTCGAAGCGCTTTAACCCATTATTCACCCATTCATCTTACATCTGTGATGGCAGGGTACAACCTGCCCATCACAACTAACTAACATTCACACCCATTGATTCACCGCAGGCACAGCTTACGGGAGCTATTTGGGGTTCAGTGGACACATCGACATGGACTAATGGACTAGCGGAGCCAGGAATCAAGTCATAATATGAGAAGAAAGAGAGTTGAAAAGAAAAAGTTAGCTATAGTGGGAGATAAAGTTGGAATTTTTCCTGAGAACCTGGATTAGAGCAGGACGTCTCTTTTCCCCTCACTGGTTTATGGAGCATCTCAGTTATGATGGGATGTAATTACATCACACGTAACCTGCAGGGATCAATGCAGGCTGCGTCGTGTGACTGTAATTAGCTGATAATCAAGTTCATGTTAAAAGATGTCTTCTGACCTTGAGGCTGTGTGTTTGATTCTTGAGAAGACGTGTCTTCTATTGTGAAGGGTTGTGTAAATGTTTCTGTGTACCTTCTTACTATTTTCAAGTCTGGGGATTTTTAGTTGAAGCTCGTTTGAGAAACGTTCCTCGGTTCTAACCACAGACTGTGTAAGAATTGGACGCAGACGTCGTGAAGTCACCCAGTGGTTTGTGGACTGATGTTACGAAGCCTTGAGTTCGGCATTGCCATCTTGGATTAAGGCTGTCGCCATGTTGTTGTTTTTTTCGCAACTAATGAATAGATGTGACCATATTTGGAATGCGGAGAAGACGTAGAGACGTCGTATATGTCTCTGGTAGCAGCAACGACCTGTCAATCATAAGGTAGCCCCGCCCTACAGCATACCCTGCTTTATGGTCTGTTTGACTCTAAATGGACCATAATGTACTAAATGAACATCATGCTGTATTGAAGAAGACTTGAAACTAGAGATTGAGACCATAAACTCATGTTTACAATGTTTACTGAGGTAATAAATCAAGAGAGAAGTAGAGTCATTTTCTCATAGACTTCTATACAACCAGAGGAGTCGCCCCCTGGTGGTCATTAGAGATAATGCAGGTTTTAAGACACTTCCTCCTCGGCTTCACTCGGCAGAACCAGAGGTTGCCGCCTGGTTCCCACAGAACATCAGACTAATACTAAAGAGTTCAAAGGTCAGCTATGGTGCCCAGTGTATGTGAACATGAAGATTTGGGTTTACGACACTGGTCTTACTTTTAAGAAAATAAAACATACATGCTCTGTTACCTCCAGTTTATTTATTTTAGATCCCATTAATCCAATCCTAATCTCTTCATTTTATTATTTTAAATTAAGCAATTGTGCGTTTCATTTTTTGGGCTCTCCCGTCCTGGCAGCAGTGAACATGACAGAACAGGTAAAACGAAATGGCTCAGCTCTGTTTTTTTCAGGCGATGTCTCATCATGATGTGAAACTGACAGCTTAATGATTTAATGCGGTTCATGACAAATGCAGGGATTGCCTCAATACTTACTCAAAGTATTTTATCCCTACACACACACACACTTACACACACTTTCCAACAGAAAACCGTACAGGTCACGTGACAAAGGTGCGCATGTTTCTGTGTGTGTGTGTGTGTGTGTGTGTGTGTGTGTGTGTGTGTGTGCCTGTCTGGCTTACACCTGTCGGGCGGTGCCTCCAGCAGGGTGTCAGTCTCTCACTCTCACTCTCTCTCTCTCTGCCGGCTAAGTTGGGAGGCTTTGGAACCTGGGAAGAATGGCTGAGTGTTGATGCACCATGGCCGGTCACAGGACTTCCAAGGCAGACCGACGTAGGAGACGACATGAAGTTTATGTGCAACAAGTTTGGAGCTAAACTGAACAGCTGTTTGAACCCCAGAGGAGCACTTTTAGGCAGCTTTTTCTCCCCAAAGTGTGGAGACGTTTAGGAGCGGAGCCCTGACACCTTTAGCGGATTTGTAAAGTTTAGTGTTGTGTTTTCTTTGGTAGCCCGAGACATGGCTCTGTCCCAGCTCCAGTGCCTGGACGATAACCACGTGAACCCGCGGACGCACGAGTCCAAACCGGAGTTCCTGTACTGCGAAAACCAGCGGCTCGCGCTAGAGGCGTTCCTGCGGGACGGTCGCGAGGAGTTTGTGAAGTACCTGGGCGCTCACAGCCTGCGCGGCTTCCTCTCGGACCCGGAGTTGGAAACCCTCGCCGAGGCGGTGGAGCCCTACGACCCGGGCTCGGAGCTCTTTTTCCCGGAGAATGCCGAGGAAGACGAGCCGCCGCTGTCGCTGCACTACTGGCCCGAGCTGTCGGACACGTCCGTCCCGCAGATGGACCTGTGCTGGCTGGACAACATCTCTTACCGTGGGGTGACGCGCACGAGCGTGTACACGCAGCCGCCTCTGGAGGGTCAGGTGCACATCAAAGAGGTTGTCAGGAAAATGATTGCGCAGGCGCAAAAGGTATGTTGGGCCAGAATGGGTTCTTATATAGTCTGTGGTTTTAAGGTATTTTAGCCTTTAAACCCTTTTTTCACTTTGAAATCAAATTAGACATCTATAACGTTATTTTAAATAAAATAACCTCAAATAAAATATGTAAAATACAAGAGGTGGAGGGTTTTATGCATTATTGGAAATACTCGTTATTAGTGCTGGACGATATGGAGACAATCTAATACCACAACATCTATCGCGTTATTGTAGGGTTGACTATTGGTGCTTTAACAAGGTATTTACTCAGTGAGATTTTTTGATAAATATTCATCAGTATTGTGGATATAATGACTCAGTATGTATGGGGAAATAATAGTGAAATAAAAGTTCAGAAACGACATACATTTACTGAAATGCAGCCTTTAAAACCAGGAAAAGACACTAGTCTGATTTGACAATATGCATACATATAATATCCATATATTCCGGAGCTGGTGATACTGGTTGGTATTAGACCTATAGTCAGTATTCATCTTTACACCTCTGTGTATCTCTTCTCCTGTGTCGCTCATGCATCGGTGGATGTCTGGCTGTCGGTCTCCAGCCGTCTGTCTGACCTGCTGTACCCATTCAAAGGATCAACTGCAGCGTTCACATAAACGTTGCCGGCTCTCAGTCAGTGTGAGGTCAGAGTACAGACAGATGACCAAATGAGACGATCGACAGTAAAGTGCAACTTGATTAAGCTGCTTTATCAGCGGCTAAAAGAAGTGCTGCACGCTGCAACACGGGAGAGCGTCTGTTATGTTGGACATTTGCATGATTGTGTGCTTTTACGGCCGGGCTGCATGTATATGTGTGCTTCTGTCTGCTCATGAGCTGACTCACACGAAGGTCCTGTGAGGCGTTTTGTTTCTCAGTGGCGTGAGTTACATGACGGATCCTGTGGGCATCTTCCTGAAGGATATATGGGTGGTATAAGCTCGGAGAAAATGCATAACTTCCCTTTATTATTAGCTTCACAATTTTCTTGTGCAAAGGAAAACTTGTCAGATCATATTTTACTCAAACCTGTGGAGCAACTTGAATCGTATTTGTTTTGGCAGAAAAGTGTAAACACTAACGTTTCAACGCCTGAGGCCTGATCCACAGAGTTGTGTTAAAGTGCATGAATTTCCCTACATACATGCAGAAACTATGCATGCATGCATGAGTATGTCCCGCGTGTGTGTGTGTGATGTAGGCTGTGTGTGTGTGTCTCCAGGTAATAGCAGTGGTGATGGATGTGTTCACCGATGTCGACATCTTCAGAGATTTGCTGGATGCCGGTTTCAAGAGGAAGGTTTCCGTCTACATCCTGTTGGAACGCACAACTCTACCTCACTTCCAGTCCATGTGTCAGAGGGCCAACATGCATGCCGGGCACCTCAAGGTGAGTCGGCGCACTGACGTCTTAGCACCAACGAGCGAGAGCCGAGGGAAGTCAAATCCACCAATTATGCATCTGTGGAGTCAATATGTGCTCAGTAAAATCAATTGTCATTTTCTAATTAGATATTAATTCATATTTTTAAGTGGAAAGGGAGCATACCCAAATTCCACAGCGATCCCGTCATATTTTGCTCCAGACCACAATGTTGGACAGAATGCCTCGATAACCAGAAGCTGACAAAAAGCAAAAGTTCATTATTCATTTTGTAAGAATTGAGATGTGACCGTGTGGAGAGTAAATGTTTCACTAATAGAGTGACTCTTTGACCTGATAGCATTAGGGGATTTCCAGATGTTCACAAATCTCCCTTTCAGACTGAAATACATCTGTAAGGCGCCGTTGAACACAACAACAGCAAGTTATATTTTGACAGAAAGACGAGGAATTGAAGTCAAGAGGTTTTCGTTATGCATGGATAAGTGAAAGCACATGCCATCTCTCCCTCTCTCCCTCTCTCCCTCTCTCCCACACACCCACCGGAGCTTAAATAACAAGCAGCCATCCCTCTCAGCCGGAGCTGTATCATCGATTAATCTTTTGCTTTGCGGTCTACTTTGTTTGTTTTTAATTGGCAGATTCACGTGAAAAACACACGCCACAAAACACGTGTTCGTCATGCTGCAACACGTAGAAGTAAGTTACAGGGAACAAGGAACTCTTTTCAGTGAATTGTTTTCTTGAGACATAAATCTTTCCATCAAGCGGTCAACTTATCAGATTATCTCTGAATGATAGGCCTTTAATGGTTACACCTAACAGCGCAGTATCTGCTTGATAGGAGTCAAGACTTTTTTACTTGCTTGCCTCAGTGCTGCTGCGTTGCTCCTCCGTTCTACAGGGGGATCGTTTAGATATTCCAACATACAGTAGAAGCGGGGCTGGATACATTTCCACAAAGGCTCCCAATGTGCTAAGCTAATTATGTTCCAAGTGATACGAGGTGTACGGTGCTTTAGATCAGTATTTTGCAGATCGAAGTGAAACACTGAAGATGCAGAAAGCTGTGTTCAGGAGACCGCAAGAGAACACACACATGCAACACAAAAGCATATTATGCATGTGTGGACAGACATATTGAATCTCACACATACATATCCTGCAGATATACAGATCTATTTTTGGCCAGGATGATGGTGACATGAAATGTTCACGTCGTCTCATGCTTATAAACACGTTATCTGTCCCGTGTGGCAGATAGTACTTTATAAACATATGACCGTGGAGGTTGTTTTAGCTCAGCTGGATTTCCAACCGGTTTTTTAATCTCATGGCAACAGCTTGCTTTTTGAAACATGTAGCATTTTGTTGTTTTGAATTATTCTCTAGGGATGTCACGTTTTTGGCCCAAAATCCGAGTGCAATGTGCAAACCAGACAGTAATACAGCAGCACGGTGCACACTGAGCCTCGAGCCCTCCATTTAAATGAGCCCGCGTCACAGCTCCCCTTGAACGCTTTTCTATTTCATAGAATAGAAACCGGTCAGGCCTGGCACGCCGGGGAAATGTTGCAGAAATACATGCAAAGCGATTGTTATTTTAACCCGAACCGACTCGGCTGGCAGCACATGTTGACGCTCGTTGTCAGAGCAAATATCGTTAATGGAGCCAGATGGCTAACTTTCTCTTTCTGTATGGTTCACTGGCACCCAACGCTGAGTCCTAAACAGATTGAGTGTTTGTAAAGGAGCTTAGTGAGGTGTGTTTGACAGCTGGCACAAGTATTTTATGTGTCCGTATCTGGGTTATATACTGTGTCTCTGCTGGGATCTGCCCTTAAAGTGGTCCTGTATCCTTCAATGTACGTCTCTGACAGAATCACCTCAGTTACTCTGTGGCGTTACAGACTATTCGATTCAGGCTACAGCTGTACGAGTGGCAACCATGACCAGGAACAGTGATGAGCAGCTAACGCAACACAAACTGCCAGTCTGAGCGACATGATGACTGGCAGGAAGGGTAGAGGACAGATGTGACAGCTTGAGGAGTGGATGGACGGGATGGGAGGAGGAGCGGAGGAGTACGGAAGCAAAGAGGTGTCGGATTCTTCTCACTCATCAGTCGTCTGAGGGGGTTTCTGGACATTTTAACAATGTAACAGTGACAGTATTTTCACATTTAATCCTATCAAGGACAGCTTCATCATCTACACAAGTCATTCCCAAAGACTGGGTCGGGACCCTCAGGTTGGTCGCTAGAGATTTTATCAGGGTCGCCAAATAAATTAGCAGAATATCTTCCGTGGGCTTTTATTGAACATTTATGTTCATATTGCACTGATAACTGTAGCCGCCTTATAACAGTGGATCTAATATGAAAAGGCTAGCGTACATTCTGTTTGCTTTACCGATGATAGGAAAAAACAAGAGTCTGTTTGCCTTTGTTCTCATTTATAAAGTATTTAACACGTGTGTATGTATAAATCAGAGTTGTGATTTATCAAAGAAATACATTGTTTACGCATTCAAGATAAGATAAAGTGATGTGGAAGTGTCAGTAAAGAAGGTTCGGTCATTTATCGTGATTCATTACTAATTGGGTCGCGATGGTTTGTCACATATAAAACGTTGGGAAACACTCTTCTACGGTTTGGAGCTGAATACCAACAGAGAGAAATGCAATCTGCTCATTTTATGAAACCAGTTAGCAAAAGGAATGTTCTGAGGGAAAGTTCAGGGTGGGGCCAAAGGAGGAAGGAAAACAAGTGTTTCTACTGTGAGACAAGCCACACCCAAGCCACGCCAGGAATCTTCTGCTGGTTCCATCATTTCTCTGGCTGCGTGCAAGTGCAGGAGTTGGTCCCACAGACAGACTTTGAAGTCTCTCTGAGGACCCAAGGTCCTAAATCTAAACTCATGACAACTAAAGTAGTGTCTGTTAAGTAAAAGTCAATCAGCCGAAGAGCTGAACATCGACTAACAAATGAGTCAGACAGACAACTCTCTCTCGCTGAAGCTGTGACTTTGCATTTCACTTTCTAGCTCTTTGCCATATTTTTGGAATCACAGTAATTCTGGGCAACAAAAATTATATTTAGTTGGACAGATTGTGATGTCATTGACAAATGTAACACCATATTTAAATTTGGTGTTTCTGTGTCCACGTTTACAAGGACCACCTCAACACTCAAATACCATGTTGGTCAAACAGTGGAAATATAAGCTGCAATTAGAAAAGGGCTGCATATGCCTCTACATAACTTAGGATGTAGTTTTAATATTTTTTGAGATTCCTTCAGTACAGATGTTGGTCAGCATGTCTGTCCTAAAGAAAGAAAGTAGGGAGGACAGAAGAAACAAAGAAAGGAAGTGAGTCACAGTGAGAGAAACACTTGATGAAATGATTTAGCTGGAGGTTCCTTTCATGTGTAACCGCTTATCTGAACTGTTGTTACAGTCTTTTATGACTGCAGCAGCACATACTGTACCACCCATTTATTATCATGAACGTTAGCCCTCATTGACGATACGGTCACACCTGTCGGCCTGTCACAGTACCTGTGTTTACATGTCCACAATGTGACAAAAAAAAAGCATACACACCAAACTACTTAACTGTATAACGATGACATTGTGTTGTTAATGTTAAAAAGCAACCTCATCTGGCTGAGCTAAACAACAAAACAACATTCAAGAAGTGCAGGAAACATCTTAGATCGACAGAGGACAGAGAACTGAGCCCTGTGGGACGCCAGATTTTAATCTGAGGGAAGCCAGAAGTATTGCTTTTCAGACAGAGATGAGCAAAGCAGGCAAGTCCCAAGAAAGACTAAAGTTGGTCAAGATAGTGGTGAGGTCCATGGTGTCAGATGCAGCACTCCAATCGAGTGAAGACAAGACAGAGATTAAATCATGGTAATTACCATGGTGTAAGATTTAATTACAGTATTTACATCGGTGTAATTATTTGCTTAAATTAAAGGGCAGGACGCAGTACATGACTGGTCATATTGTCCATGTATGTCTTTATTTAAAACCACTGTGTGGCCTGTAAACACTACAGTTAGTTTAAACTTCTAATTTATACGGTTAGATGTGATAATAGAGACACTTGTCTTGCATACGGTGCTTTCCTGATGTTATTGTGATTATGCTTTAATCACATTACAGTAGTGAGAGGATGGTGCTGGTAAGACCATACACAGGTCTGTGGATTACACCTGTTCTTTTGTATTGTATTTACATATAACCTGGCTGTCAATCAGCCAATAGATATTCAAAACGGGAGATAAGGTCACCTCATAAAATCATGAAAATAACTTTTGTTCATTGTATGCTCGACACTTTCCAGTTAATTTTCTTCTCTTCTTAACTTAAAATAAAGAATGCCACAATGTAACATGAAAGTCATCGCTGTCGTTGTTTTGCAGCTTTACGTCACACAGATCTCATGTTATAAAGTTAGCTTTGAATCTAGAGGAGATATGACATCTATCCTCTTTGTGTGTGTGTGTGTGTGTGTGTGTGTGTGTGTGTGTATGTGTGTGCGCGTTACAGAACCTCCGTGTCCGCTGCACGGATGGAGCAGAGTTCTACACCCGGTCCTGCACAAAGGTCAGAGGGCAAATGGGACACAGATTCATGTTCATCGATGGAGACAAAGCTGTGTCTGGATCATACAGGTCAGTGCACTTTTATGTGTGTGTGTGTGTGTGTGTGTGTGTGTGTGTGAGTGTGTCAGTTGGAGAGTGTGAGAAAGTGAGAAAGACAGTGACGGTGAGAGAAACAGGTTATCTCCATGTGCTCCACCTGTCTTTGTTTCTGTGAGATGCGATTAAATTACTTAATAAATAATAATTGCCGTTTAACTTACTGACATCTTACCGACATACTGTACACGTACGCAGTATAAGAGGTGTTTATTTTGTCATGTCTTGCTGTACTTTAAAGTAGTCTAACTTTTTGCTGCATGTTCTGTAGCTTCACCTGGACTTCATCGCGGCTGGACAAAAATCTCATCACGGTGGTGACGGGCCAGGCAGTGGAGGCCTTCGACAGGCTGTTCTGCGTCCTCTACGCAACTTCCAGCTCGGTTGACCTCCGGCAGGTCGCCACTGAGACCGAACCTGAAGTGGAGCCCCTCCCACAGCCGGCCCCGGTGACCACTTCTGCCGATATGGCTCGGAAACTGTACAGCCCCAAATATGCCATGTTGGGTTTAGCCAACCCCAGCCCCACCCCTACTGCTGGCCCCAAAGAGACCGAAAATCCACAGAACTCCAAGAACCCAGAAACCAAGAAGGGGAGGCAGAAGAGGGCAAGTAAAGAAGCCATTCAGGATCCTCCAATCCACCCCGGACTCACCAATCTAGAGAAAGCATGTATGATGTCATACCTGCCCACCTGGCCAGAGCCTGACCCCCCAAGTGACGTAATCGGGTTCATTAACATTCGTGATACCAGAAAACCGAATCAAGTCCATCAGAGATCTGAGATGTTTGAAACCAGCCAAGCGGTCCGGTTTAGCAGTCCGTTCAGCATGCCTAAGGAAAGCCTGCCAGATGTCGCCAAGCCCAGACAGGTTACAGCCAAACACGAGACGAATAAACTCCAACCAGCACAAGATGAAACCAAGACTGAAGAGTCGGTGGTGGACGGAGCTCAGCCACCACAGCTCAACGCAGTGCCTGCTGACGTCAAAAGTAAAGCAGAGGCAACCAGACAGAAATCACCTGCATCCGGACCAAAGAGTGACTCTGACACTACTAAGACCCTCAACACCGAGAACAAACAGCATTCAAACACACCCACCGAGCAAGATGCACGCACACCTCGCCAACCCAGCAGCAAAGCGCGCACTCCCAATACCGGGAGCCCTTCGCACAGCACACGACCCCTCCCGGGATCATACGCTGACAGAGAAGCAGAAACTAATTCAAACACACAGCGTGATGTCTCGTACAGCACGCAAGCGCCGCACCTGCGTCCTCCCACCGACTCAGACACGGAACCGCACGCACAAACAAAGACGGTGCCGCTGTGCACAGATTCACAAGCTGTTAACGCGCAGCCTCGGAACTCATGTGAAATTACTCCTTACGCTGAGTCTCCCACCGCCAACAGCCACACGTCCTCCTCTTCTACTTCTGTCAGTTCCTCCTCGTTTTCAGAAAACAGCCACGTCTCCACCGCTACAAGCAGGACTATCGGTTCCTCTTCTCCTTTGTCCTCTTCCTCCATTCCTCCTCTTACTTTTTCTTCTACAACTCCCAATCCTCCCCTCCCTTCCTCCTCGGCAGCCCCATCGTCGACCTCGACCCCTCCCGTCCCTAAACCTCGTACTGTCCAGCTGGTTTTCAAAGGCGCCAGCGATGGCCAGAAGCTGCCGGAGTTCAGTGTTGTCAGGAAGCCTGAGACGAGCACAGGGCTCATCCACGATGAGCCCGCCGTGGCAGCTGTGGTGCAGACTTCACCAGAAAACGTGCCCGAGATCGTCCCAGAACTGCAGAGCGACAGCAGAGGCAAACCGGAAGCACAGCAAGATGACGATAACACGCTGGATGCCGGAGAAGCTCCACAGCACAAGCAGAGCGGGACCTCCAGAGAGACAAGGACCAAGGAGGCAGATGGACGACATGAGAGAGCAGCAATGCAGTTGGCCGCTGGAAACAAAGCCAAGTCAGATGTTTTGATTACTGATGCGCCAAAGGCAGAGAGGGTGAATACTCAAGAAATAATTCCAACAGATGTCGAGCCCAAGACTTTGATGTCGACAGACTGCCAAATAACCCGGCAGATAGAGTGTGAAGCCACAGTACGGACAGAGATAAAGGCCCCGGAAAGATCGGAAGTGCCAAATGAAAAAAGTGAGTCATATAGTGAGTTGAGTCCAAAGGATGTAGATGTATCAGAGATTGTGGACTCTTTAAAAGCTCCAACATACACCGTTTTTGCCACGCACACATCCAAGCACAGTACAGACACAGAAAGTCCGCATGGTAATCTAAGTTTTACACCGGCCCGCGTCACAGACAGCGTGCCAAAAGCTGCAAAATACAACACACACGGCACCTTCCAAGAACAAATCCCTAAAGCACAAGCGAGCAGACACACACCTGCAAGACCTCTGCACTTACATCTCTCCGACACACACGTGCCAGACTTTCGTTCGGCGACGCCGGAGAGAGAGTCGCGGTCGCTCTCGGCTCTCCTGCGCACTCCAACTCCGGAAGGATTTCTCCCACGCACTCCAACTCCGGACGGATTTCTCCCACGCACGCCCACCCCGGACTCACGCACGCACACCCCGGACTCACGCACGCACACGCCGGATCCGCGCAGTCCAAATTTTCAAACGCCGACGTCCGACGGGTTCATCTCACCGAGAACAAATTCGGCTCTCTCCACCGCATCAGAGGAGTATTACGAGTGTAACGACTCTCCTTTTCACGAGCCAGTTTTTGACCGAGCAGCTTTCCGCAACCACGGGACGACAGACGACCATGTTAGCTTCACGCACGCAAATACTCCCAACGCCACAACCATCACTTGGGCTGCTACTTCACACATAGCAGACAGGAGTACCTCTATCAGTGAAACAGAGAGTTTGTCTGGGCCTGCTAGCGCCTCCTCTTCGGCTTCTTTAAAAAAGAAAATGGAGGAGGAAAATTTTGAAAATGGGAGAGAAGAGGATGAACGTGGCGAGAGGAGGACAGAGGGAGATTACCAGGCGACAGACAGGAGAGGCAGCGAGGACGCAAAGAGAACAGCCGACCATTTTAAACATTTTAAACATTCAGAAGAAGAAAACGAGGCTCAAGCCCTGAAGAGAAAGAGGGTGATAAGCCAATCAGCAGCCGGGAGACCGGTCGATGCCGGAGTGACTCCAACTGAATTAACCAATGAGAGGACAGAGCCACAGCGATTTTCCGCAGGTGACCGTCAGCTAAGGAAGTCTTCTTCTGAGAGGAAGAGACTTAACATGGAGAAGGCAGCGGACAGGGCGGCATTAGGACCCAGCGGTGCGGAGAGGAGAGACAGGCCCCCTTCAACCGGAGACACTGACGGACAGAAGGTAAGGAGGTTTATATTTAACTGCTGTAAGCACAGTTCACCCACTTTATGAGGGGACATCTTCACAACTATATCTCATAAAAAGTGGTTGTGGAAGTAGTTTTACTGAGAATATTTGATCTCTTTGTAGTTTGTTATATTTTCATGTTGGCAGTGAAAATTGAGATGTGTAAATATCAATGTATTATGTCAGTAGATTGAACTATCTGTTAACTCAAGTGACGGGTATCGTTAGGATTTTATCAATACTATTACTCTTATCGATTCTGCTTTTCGGTTCGGTTCCTTATCGATACTCTTATCAATAAAAATGAACCTTGAGGGTTTTTCATAACGTAAGTGACAAGTTAGACCCATGTTGTACATCATTTAAAATGTAATATTTAATCATAGAGTAAATATTAATATTAATTAACTTTTTGAGTAATACTAGCTTCACTGTATTTACCCAAATTACATTACCATGCTAAAAAGACAAAGCTAGTACAATATCAGCAGTTGGTTTGTACAAAATTAAATGACCTGTTGCAAAATTCTCTCTCTATATATATATATATACAGTATATCTATCTAACACTAGCCTACCATTTCGGTTCGTGTGTGTGTGTGTGTGTGTGTGTGTGTCTAGTCCTGTTGACTATGCGCCAGAAAACATGTTCATTATTGAACAAGGAGACTGTGCCCCGAATTAAAGTCACATACTTTTAATGAAGCACCGCGTGTGTTCACAATGATGCAATATTGATGATTCGGTAAAAGATTGATGGTTTTATTACCGTAGTTTGACTCGCCTACCGTCGAGCCGATGCTTTTTTATCTCGCAATAGTCCTTTTAAGTCAGTGAGGTGTTGCTGGCTTGTTGTTACTCAGTTCTGTCATGTTATATTAACTTGAGTGACAAAAACGGTTTTCACATTAGTACCCAAGTTCCTGTCTTTTCCATTTGCAACAAAGCTTTTGTGACACTTGGCACCGGAGCTGCATTTGTGAGAAATGTTTTATCTGCCTTGGAGATAAGTTTCCAGGAAATCAATATAATACAATATGGTGTGATAATAAACCCTAGTGAAATGTACTGATAGCTCATTATGGATACATTATTCTCCTCTCTTTCCCTAGCTTCTGCATACTCCTCTCAAAACTCCCAGAGGACAGCAGCGAGACATCAGAGCACCGTCCCCTTCCCGACAATCCAGACCCCCTCAACCCCTCTCAATCAACCGGGCTTTGGGGCCTCGAATCTGGGGAAGCCGTCATCTGAACCAGGTGGAAAGCAAGGTGCTCCCCGGTAGTGTCCAGAGCGCGGATAACACCTCGTCTCCTCGCAGACAGCCGTCCAGACCACCTCCTCGGGTGACAGCGGGTGCTGACTGGTTAGCGGCCGGGCGGGAGTACGACGAAGTCTCCCGACAGCCTCCGGCGGCGCAGAGCAGGACGAGAGCCGGACCGACGCCGAATCAACATCCTCCCCCGAAACCCGAGGCCTCCCAGAGCCAGACGGTATCACCGCAGGAAGAAGAAAAGGCCCCTTTTAGCTTCACTTTTAGCAAACTGTACAGCCTGAAGGTCCTGAAGGAGATGAGCAAGCCGCCATCACAGAGAAAGACAGACAGCAACAGCTCTCACGTGCAGGGACGTAAGAGCTCCAGCTAGTCTGATGCCGTCATCCTGGCATCCATTTTTATGTCCCGCCAACACATCAAGCCAAAGAAAAGGCAAGTTAATGTCAAGATTTAAGAGAAATAAAACTTCACCCACTGTGAAAGAAATGCCAAAAATGCCACCTTTCTCCACCGTGGGTAACTCATCGCTGACCGTTTTAGTGAATGTCTGAACTTTGACCTTTGACCTATGACTTGTGGTTCTTGCCGGCTCCCTTCTCGTCTGCTGGAGGACGCACATTGAGTTGTTTTCCACACGGTGATGATGCTCATTACTGGACCAGATGAAGCGTGTTTGGTTAGGCAGTAGTTTTTCTGTTCCTCTTGGCTTCTCCTTCCCATGGCTGCGTCTTAAATGTTTTAAAATGCTGATGCTTTCAGTGGCCTGGTCGTCTGGACTTGAACCAGCTGCCTCTCCTAAAGATGTATAGGTTTTCTTGTTGCTGTTTCAACTGAATAATAGAGCCGTACTGTTTCCCACAGGAAAAATGTTTAAATTGTTTGTATGACCAAAGAAAATGAACACATCATATATTCACCCAGAAGTTTTCCTTCTACATACTGCACATTAGTCAAGCTGCTGTGACCTCGATCAACTCGACATATACTGAGGATCCAGCGGAAACAGAAGCAGTTGCTTCCTGGAGTCACCGTGATACATTCTTAGTGAAATATCTTAAAGTCACTTCCGCTCTGTTTTGTTTTAGATTCTTTGTTTCCAGTAGTTTGATATCTCAGGATGGTGCCATATGAATGTGAATTTCTGCTTCCAGTTTTAAGAGAGGGTACTATCAAAAATGTCAAAACGTAGTGTATTTATGGAGGTACTGTATTTTGTGCACACTCAGCAAAGCTGAAAACCACTGAACGTCACAGACTGCTTCTTCTAACACGGAGATTCCCTCTTCTCCTCCACCACTTTACATTCTGTGCGCAACAACAAGCAAAATGACTAACCTCATGACAGTGGCTGTTTATATTGCAGTCGTCCCACTTCTGTATCATAACGAGTCTCTTCTGTGCATTTAGGTGTTGAACGCTACATCCGATGATGCTGAATCTTTTTCTTTTTGTCTCAGACCCTTATTGTGGTTATTTTGTATTCATCCATTGTGTGCTGTACATCGAAAGACTAAAGGGTGTCAGGTAATTGATCTATTCTTTGTTTACACCAAATCCCATTTACATTCATACGGCTTTTTGCCTGGAAGGCAAAGTCAGAGCGACTGTGCCCAAACAAAGCGCAAGTTATCTGCAGATGAGCACGGGGCAGACAGAGGGACAGATGTCCTGCAGATTACAACAACAAGATGGTCCCTCTGAAGGAAGGTGAAAGGAAATGTGCCGAGGTGCTGTTTGCATGACAAATAAACTCATGCATGACATCAATGAAATGGCTGATGTGAACATAATTCATGTGTAAGACAATAAACAACCGTCTTGTCTTGGAATGAGGAAAGCTGCAGTCTGTCATCTTGTTGTGGGACACAGACAATGAATCTGTGCACGAGCCGAGTGTTTGTTTGTGTCTTTACTTCTAAAGCAGAACTAGATTTCCCAATCTGGTCCTAAGGGAGCTGTTCAGATGACATTTTGGTGTCTCCCAGTGAAAACTAGGATTGAATTCCGTCATGAAATATAGATTATGAATCATGGATGGCTGCCCTTTGGAGCTGCGAAAGGCAGCTCTGCATGAGATGTACTGAACATCTGATTTATGTCTTTCTTCAAGCTTCACTTCTGTCAACAACAACAACAAAAAAGTCAGAAAGTATACGAGCTGAGGTCCTGTGTAGTCCCACGATGCCTCTGTGGTTTGGGAAGCTTCAGTCGACTTTCACAGCACGTCTGCAAATATCAGTTGTAATCCATGTGAGTAGACCACATTTCCAAAAGTAAACAGCACATTGGAGATGGTCCCAAAGGATCGTTTTTATCGGATGCTGTCTAATATTCAGACATGCAGCACAGAAGCTCCTCCTGGTGAGGTTGTGTGAGCAGCATGACAATCTGAACACCTGCATGTGGCTCAAAACCCATTGGTTGAGAATATGATGCAGGGTATTAAATGGACTAGATAGAATAATGAAACAATTTATAGTTGGAAGTGCTGCTACAAAGGTTAATCATTGTTGGATTCTGGAATAGTTCATTTATAGTTAGTGGAGAGAGGATCAATACCACTGTCATGTCTGTACATATGAAGCACCAGCCTGCTGAAATCCACCTACAAGCTCTAAATGAAGCTCCCCAAATAACATGTTATGTCTTGTTCGTTTCATCCAGGAACAGCTGCGGGGACACAGTGCAGACTTGAGGAATTTACCGGTATAAATCACAATTTGCCCTTTTATGGGATGGCTTTGGGCTTCACCACAGTAACTTCCTGGAAATGACTGTATGTTGCTCAGAGCAAAGAAATAACCTCACACTTCAGTTTTCGTGTGGAACAAACAATAACTAACTTTTAACGACCAGGCTAGCTGTTTCCCCCTGTTTCCTGTCTTTGAGCTAAGCTAGGCTAACTGTCGCTCCATATTTGTCGCTGACATGAGAGTGATATCGATCTTCTTATCTAAGCAACAAAGCCATTAAAACATTTCTTTAAATACCATTTGACAGCATTTGTTGGCCATAAAATAGGTCTGACAATGAAATTAAAACAAAATGAAACACTGCTCCACAGAGACCAAAAAACTGCAAAGTTATATTTAGATTATAGATTTTGTATATGCCAAAAATGCCAAAATGCTATATGAGAATTGCATCAACAAAGAAGTAAATCGTCAATGTGGTTTTGTCTACCTGCACTTTAACGAACACAAGAGTGGCAGATGGTGAAACAAAAACTGAATTCATAAAGTCATAAAGACATGAGATGAAATACGCTTCATGAATAGAATAGTTTTCTGGGTCATACAGATTTAGAATGAGTCAGACACTGTCAAACACACACACGCACACACACACACACACACACACACACACACACAGAATAGGGGGGGGGG
>NW_022280056.1:3908784-3935719 GCF_004355925.1 Anarrhichthys ocellatus
GGGGGGGGGGGGGGGAGCAGCGATTGAGATGCAGAAAGCAGAGAGATGGAGGACAGAGAAACAGAAAATCCCTTCTTATCTGAATGGACTGAGATGGCAAAAGGCCTGCATGAGGCAGGGGAAGATGGAGAGACAGAGATACACAGCAAGAGACACAGAGACGGGAAATCTGACTAGCATCTAGCAACCGGCTTCTTCACAAGTTTAGTTTCCAGCTCATCTATTTAAGTGTGCCATGCAGCAATCTACAAGTACATCTCACAGGACTGTCACTGTGGCTGTCACTTCCATCTCCTCTGGTTCCTTCTGAAAAGGGCTCAATAGTTTCCTTCATTTATGGTAATGAAAGAACGTCACAATGTATTCCTTGTTTTGGAGAAACATGGAACTTACCGCTGACTGTCACAAATAGTAAAAGATTTACATGTTTAGGGATTTTAAATATTAGTTTTTAGATGCTTTTAGAAACCGCTTTAGAAATATTTTTGCAGCCAAATCAAACTTCAAACTTTACATTTATTTATTGATTGATTTATACATTTTATTGATTGATAAAATGCATAATTGAGATGCCTCCTCTGCATTGCACAGATTGATTTCATACACCGTATGTAAGCTTTTTGGCGGTTACATCTTCTTGATTCTTCACAGTACCTTTCGTCTGTAGAAACATGGCCGCCGGCTGCGTCAAGAGGACCCGCTCCCTCTGTAGATATAAACGGCTCATTCTAAGGTAACGAAAACACAATGATTTATACTTTTGGGTGATTTATACACTAAAGAAAAAACACTGATTAATATTATATTCCATTTCTGCCAACAGATCCCCTTAAATGCTACACACTGTACCTTTAAGAGCACGGCTGACTTCACAAACAACATTTTCAGATTATTATGAAAGACGCACATAACCACCGTCATATCACCTGCTTGTGAAGCTATGTTTGCATTCCTGGAGTTTGATTGCAGCTACCTTATATCATCTCGGTATTATCTGAGGTGGAGCCTGGATGGTATTCAGGTGGGACAGACAAGCAGCAACGCGAAAGAAAAAAGACACATACACATACCAACACTCACATTTAAATAGAAACCATCCCCTCTCCCCCAGGCCATTTATATGGAGATGAGAGACTAGGCGGACAGACACACAGACACACAAACACATAAATACACACACACACACACACACAAAGTGGCTCGTAGGGCTCATCGTAACATCATCTCATTGGAGCTGAGCCCTCCAAGCTCATCATAAATGATAATGCCAGACTTCCACTCAGCCTCAAGAGTAGCAATACAGATAAAGATGACACAATGGGCTCACACACAAACACACACACACACACAGAAAGCGGTGACTCAGCCCTCTTTTGGGTCTCTGCTTTTTGAACCGCCCTTTGGGTCCTTCAACTGCCAAGCAGCTCACAAACAAACACATATGCACGTACATATAGACACTGGTTGCCTTGCAGATGCACAGATATGAGAGAGCTCTGTGGTCTACGTGTGTGTGTGTGTGTGTGTGTGTGTGTGTGTGTGTGTGTGTGTGTGCAGGAAGGTGGAGGTGGACTGGGGTTTAGTCAAGATGTCCTCTGATGTCAACGATTTCTGACACAAGACGTGAGTCATTCTTTGATCAGCACGTTTTCCTGCTCACTTGGTCCTCTGGGTAATGAAGTGTCCCATTAGCCTGCTTGGACTTGATTAAAGACACACACACACATTCGTCCTTTCACTTTTTGTTTTTCATGTGACACTTGTTCATATCAAGCTAGATTTAACAACCAACCCCACAGGAAGTAGTCCGATGATCCCTTCCCACCTGTGAACATTGCCAGTTATGAGTCCAGAAGTTCCACAATGAGGAAGTGCAACTGTATAATTGAAACATGATTTATTGCATCGTAGAAGTTACTGGTGAAACCCAGGCTTTGAGTTTTACGACTGCATGACGAACACGTCTGAATGAAGACACACCTGGTTTCAGAGGATGGAGCTTAACTCTGACATCTACACACTAGCTCAGGGCTAACTGGCACATTATGAAAGGACGCTTGAGATCATCTATAGTGTTGTTTTATTGACGGTGTGACGTTGTCAGAGGATATTTTCAAACTCTGAAGTCTCCCAGCAGATGGGACATTCAAGCTCCACCGGCTGCCCTGCAACCAAACAGGGAGACGCAGATTTAGGATCTGTTGACGCAGAGCAGCAGGGAGGGTCCTGTAAAAGAAAAGAAGGAAAGAAACACAGCTTAAGGTCACACATCCACTCCCTCCTCTGGCATGCAGCTGATTGTTGGAGTGGCATTTAATTAATCCTGCCAGGAAAGTTATGGAACAGACGTAAGGAGGGAAAGAACAAAATGAAAGACTTTGACGGAGGGAGGGACTCTGTGAGGTTCCTTATTTCCCAAATAAAAAAACACAATTTCACTAAAGCAATTAAGTTTAGCTTCACTCTGCAGACATCTGAGTTGGTACCTGAACACTGATGTGGCTTCAATCCAACTGTGTTTGCAAGCCAAAGATGAAGGTCAGTGTGAGTGATAAAGGTGTTACAAGCTTTCACATCTGCAGCATGTTATTAAAAGTCAACAGTCATCCACGTTCATTAGCTCTCATCTCAGTTCACTGCTTTACGTCTAAATCCAGGCGGTGAACGCTAACGTGAATCCCCTTCTGCTGTTATCAAGCCCTTGAGCAATGCATTCAACCCCTGCAGGAGGAGACTTGTTGAGGGTGTGAACGTTATGTAAGCTGCTCCTGCCCAGTGAATGAATGAGACCCAACTGAACATCCTCAACACGGACTCCTTCACATAAGTACAGGAGGTTATAAGAGGAGACACTTTGCTGACATGGCTCTTTCTTTCTTTGAAAAAGACATTTTGCATCTGAGGAGACGAAACATGAATGATAAAGCCGTATTGCTTTAGTTGCATTGTGATATAGAACTTCTGAGGGATCTGTGCTCTACTGATCAAGCTCCTCTATATTGTGAAGATAAAATGTGTAGGAAGAGCAGAGATTAATACAAGTTCTAGATTACGTAGAGCCACTTAAACTTGTGCATAACGTGTTAACAGGTGGCCATGTGCACGAGGTTGGTTCCAGGCACATCGCAGTGCAAACACACAACATTAATTGCTAAAATGTGACCATGTACGAGATGAGATACGTTAGAATTATTGTTAAAATGGTGTTGGTCCGAATTATATCACATAAACGGTTTCACCAAATCCGGCAGTTAGGTTTAGGCAACAAAACCACAAACAGTTTAAAACGTTTTTATAGCAGTCATCATATCACAGCTGGTAAGCTGCAAATTGAATAACTTTTACTGTAAATATTGTACAATAAAATGAAGTTCAGTCTCTTTACGCTGTCATTCATTCACCAACTTCTTGTCTCTCGCTCTGCAACTTCTGCTCTATCAGCGACATACTTTCTAAAGCCATTCATATCGTCTCTATCAAACTTTAAAGAGCTCTTCTCCTCTCCTGCTGCCAGTTTTGTCATTTCAGTACGAACCGATCTTCATCACATCGAGGTTACTTCCGCTGAGCTCAGCAGAAGTCCCGCTCCGCATCCCATCATCCGTCAGCCACCTCACCACCACCAGTGTCTAGGCACGGGGGGGGTCCAAGACTCTCCACAAGTCTAACTTTATTGTGTAGAAATGTAATAGATGAATTAGTTCACTGTAAATGAAGTCTCTCCTCAATGAACTTTGTGTCCTAAATAACGCTGGTATTAGCATTAGTAATGGGTCATCTCTTAATGTCCCAACATTCAAAAAGCAGTCTAGGACCAGGGCCTGCCTGTACTTCATCCTCTTTATGCATTGAAACAGTTGAGACACGAGCAGCTCTAGAGGTGTCCTTCCCTGTGACTCGTGTGTGTGGCTGTCAGGAGTCAGAGGCAGCGAGTGCAGAGCGCCACAGCCGAGACAAAGACAGGACACGCCACACCGATCTGTGGCTTCCTGTGGAACAATACTTCTGCAGCCTCTCGAACAAACTGCCCTAAATTAAATATACACACACACACACACATCCCTGTTCTCCCCTGATCACATTGAAAGCTATTACTAGACTATATTGCCATCTGCAGGCCATCAACTTTAATGGGTTCTTAGAGCAGCAATGCATATTTAGTTGCCAGTTTATGAGAAATATTTTATGCTTATAAAATAGTCCTGCAATAAATCCTTCATGGATGTTTGAAGGATCAATTTTGATGTATCATAAAAAGAGAGATATTTGTTTCAAGGTTCAAGGTTCATTTGATGGCTGCTGTTTAACAGCACCGCAAAACCACAGCCTCCAACATTTTAAGAGACCTACACAGAGCTACGTTTGACATTCAGGCTCTTAAGTATAAAGTGAGGAAGTAAACATAGTGCACAACACAAGATGGGAAATGAGGAGTTCAGACACAGTCTCTGTCGCCCTCTGGTGGATGAAATGTTGCACTACAAGTTCTCTGTATCCAGGATGCACTCTGCTCTCCCACAGGTAGGAGCTCACACCTGTACACACTTTGGATTAATTGGACCTGATTCCTTAGCGCCACCAGTCAGTTATTGACCTGATTAGGATTTAAAATAGTTGAACTAAAGTCAGAATGTCTCTATTTTCGATAATATAATGTATAATATACAGATCCCAAACTGCTTTATTTTCCCAAAATCTGATGCCAAAGCTCAGATATAACTCCAGATATATTTGGATCATATTTCCTCTCCAGACACATTTCTAGTTCTCCAAATCAAACCGTTGTCATTTTTCCATCCGTCAGACGTTCCCTCCTCTCCCCGTCACCTGATAGCCACACCCATCCACACACCTGTTCCCTCTTCCCTAATCAGCTCTGCCTGGCCTTCTGCACACCTGCATCTCATTCCCTCTCCACGTACACCGGTCCACTTCCTTTGATCCATTGGGAGTTTATTAGAGTTGCAACGTTGTCAAATAAATAATCAGCACAAACAGGAAGCCATTTTTTTTTTCTATATGAATATGTTTATTAGTCTTTTTAAAAAAAGAAGTCTTTAAATAAAAAGGAATTCTAAGAAAGCAGAAGGAGATGAGGAATACCTGGTTTTCAACAGTTCAATGGATGTAATAACAAGG
This sequence comes from Anarrhichthys ocellatus, assembly GCF_004355925.1. Lineage (NCBI taxonomy): Eukaryota > Metazoa > Chordata > Actinopteri > Perciformes > Anarhichadidae > Anarrhichthys > Anarrhichthys ocellatus. The sequence goes on from NW_022280056.1 coordinate 3,913,924, forward strand.
ACCCATCGACCCTTCTTCCAGAAAGCTTCACAGATCAGAATCAGTGTTTATACTCTGCGTTTGTATTGTTACACTGATGCACACCAGTGAACCTTTGCAAAGCTGAAATGTGAGTATTTCATGTGTTAAAGAATTCTTTGTTTTCTTTCTTTTCTTCTGGGCACCACCTGTCTGCTGTCTTGGGTAAAAGCTAAGGCACTCTCTGGAGAAACTGTTTTTCCCCCATTTCCACTTACTTCAAAGTGAAAAGCTGTAAATACGTGGCACGCAATTTACTGTTTTTCTTTTTCTTTTTTGGGGACAGAATAACACATTCAACCATATCAGGTGGATCCGCTGATCTACTGCCATCTATCACCACATCAAACAAGAAAACAATGAACAAAAACATTCAGCACCAAAATCATGTTATTATTTCAGGCTTTTGATAAGTGTGGACACAACAGACGGGTCTCATTTCAGTTCTGTGACACAACTTTCTCAACTCATTTATAAAATGCCATGAGAGTATTTACAGTCTTTTCAAACTTACATTAAAGCAGCCAGTGGACTAAACCATTAACAGTACAGTACCATAAGTTTAACAGCAGTGTAGCAACGCCCTACAACTGAGATGTTGACACTGGTTATTATTTGCAGCAGTGTTTCTATAAGTTACAATAAGATGGACGTCGGCTTCTGTTATGGAAGACATTGCATGAAGAGTGAAATGTCTCCTGCAGCAGAAAAACTCCACTAATCCATCCACGACTGTACATGTAAGAAGCAGGAAAGAGGTGACCGTTGAAGAGACTGCATGGTCTGACATAAAGGTCTACTTGAGGTTTGTTGGATGAGTGGTCCAGCAGAGGGCCCCCTCTCTCCAGACGGCTGCAGCCATGACGAGGCGTTTGCATAGCTTATCTCGGCCCTAATGAGATGTACATCACACATTTAGTAATGAACAGTGCATGCGCCCTGCAGAACATGACAATGCGTTCAAAGCACCTGGAGAACTTCGCTGAGGATACCGTTGTGGTGGAAGGAACAGTATGTTGTTGCAATGACGAGCGCACAAGTACATGTAAATGTCTCAGAATGTAAAATCAAGTAATGGGCAACAAATCGGCACTGCAGTGAAGATGGAGGATGGAAGAGGTCAACTTCAAGTACGTTATGGTTCATCATGATGCATTTTTCCATATGTGGAAGAAAAAATGTCTTTATCTTCTTTCCTCGACACAATGGACTCGTAGTTAACAGGGTTGGTATGACAGTGTTGAGAGGCTGATTGACATGATGATGATCGATACGGTTATGAGGGGCGGAGTCATTTTTCACAGGCCAACAGAAGCTCCCACCTTCCAAATATCAGCAGCAATACTAGAGTTAAGTTAAATGCGCTGCAGGGCTTGGTGATGGGAAGTTTTTTTTTTTGTGTGTAAAATGCATGATTTGCTAAAAATGTCAGTTTTTTTTTAATGTGCATAAAATGGTATTTCTTAAAAAGAGTCGAGCGATCAGTGTGGACATTTGAGTTAATTCTTTAAGTCTTTACCTGCTGGGCGACGAACGATGGATTACATGTCTGCAGACATCATGTGTCTAGAAACACAAACATCAGGAGAAGAATGAGTCAGCAGATCTTTCTGGTCTATTTCTGCTGGAACTCATAATTCAAATCTGTCTGGTCCATGCGGATAACCTGTAGCTTTCTTTTGAATGTGCATAATGCAGGTGGTGCAGGATTGTATTATTAATGCGCAACTAACTTGAAGTCCCAAAAATATATATTTCATAAAAAAAAAATTTCAAAAAATCAAGATATATAATTTTTGTTTGCCTAAAGCCACCTTCCTTCTGTTTGCATTACGGGGAGAGATTTGAATATTTGCGCTCCTTCCAGCGGAGGGCAAACACTTCTCTTCTCTCACAAGCTCCAGAAAAAGCAGCAGGAAAACAATCGGCTCATTGCATCGACTGTATTGCACTTATGACAGCGATGAACTCATCAAAACCCCGGTAAACTGGGGCACTGATGAAAATGTTAACATTTGCACTCTCCTCTGCTCCGGTTCACTAACGCTCACCGCCGCAGCACCAGCAACCAGAGGGGGGAAAGGCCACACAGGGGAGCAGAGCACTTGACTCGGTCCAGCTCACATCGATCGCCTGCCTCTCAATACACAGATGCTGACTGACCCGGTGTAAAAAAAAATAAAAAATAAAAAAAAAACCTGCCCTCTCCACTTTGGTGAGATGCAACCAGTCTAATAAGTGTTGCGCACTCAAAAAACCTCTTTTGTGTGATTGAAAAGCCAACTTGTGCACGCTGCTGCAGGCGCTTCATATTAAGGACACGTTAGGTGCTGATGGCTCATTAACCAGAGGGAGGGAGAGGACAATCTTAAGATCGCTAGAAGGAGAAGGGATCATATGCACAGTAGACCATAACCCCTCCCCCCACTAAGTGCTGCAGAGATGCAAGGGAATGTGTGTGTGTGTGTGTGTGTGTGAGAGAGAGAGAGAGAGAGAGAGAGAGGAGCTGTGCGGAGGAGGAGGAGGAGGAGATGGGGCAAAGAAAGTGTGTGTTGATGTGTGAGTGGAGGCGGTTCCTACAGTTTGATGACGGTTGCAGATGAAGCAGGAGAACGCACAGGACAGGAAGTGGTTGGAGGTGTAACCTCAGCGGGCCAGGTTGTTGAACTCACTGCTTCGTGTGACTGGATCTGGTTTTGTTGGAGTTTATATAAGCTATGCAAAGATTAAAGATTTTTCAGCATCAAATCCCCCTGGGGGGGGATTTATATCTCCTCTCCCCCACGGGGCGGGGGGGGGGGGAGGCGATGCTGTCAGTGCGGTTGCCCAGGAGGGACAACGTCGGCCTGGGGCGGTACAGTCAATGCGGTTGCCCAGGAGGGACAACGTCGGCCTGGGGCGGTACAGTGGAACCAGGGGTGTGGTTTCTCTCGGGGAGCCTCTCAGGGCGGGAAAATGTGCTTCTCTTCACGTGTGTCATGCTTATGAGGTCGACAGCAGAGTGCACAATGCACTCCTCGGCCACTGCACTGCTATGTGCCAAAGCTTCTCTCTCTCTCTCTCACACACACACACACACACACACACACACACTCCACACTATCAATTTCTATAAGCCAGCCAGCAGCAAGAACAACCATCCATGTCTTTGACCCTGAATCAAACATTGAGAGAAAGAGGAGGGGCGTCCATAAAAACAGGACAAGTTGTTTCTGTAGAAAAATAGGCTGACAAAATGTCTTTGGCACTTCTGAAAACACAGCATACAAAGAGAGAAATCCACACTGAGGATAAAAAAGGCCGAACTCGAAAGCTCTACTGCCAGAGAAAAGATTAAAATAATCCGGCTTCATCCACAAATGAGTCTGGCCAGTCCTGGATGGATTTGAGCCTGAACGGGCCCGTACTCCACCATCTCCCCGTCCACAGTGATCATACCTTGCGGAGAGATGGGCTCCAGCCGCAGGGCCTTCACCTTCTCGTACACCAGGTGGGGGCAGCCGCACGCCAGGTGGCCGCCCTTCTCCATGGCGAGGAAAAGGCGCAGGAGCGCTGGACGGGAGATTCCCGCCGTCACGTAGAAGAGATGGATCACTCCGTCGTCTGCCATCGCGCCAGGGACTGTCCACAGGTCCTCGGCCAGGTGGGACTGGTAAATAGCCAGCACCAAGACAAAGTCCTCCTCCCTGACCACTGTCCAGCTCTCTGGGACCGGCTGGTCCAGGCCAGGGAGCAGCGAGTCCTCCTGTGCTCTGATCTTGCTTTCACACTGAGTCTCTGGTCTCTTGGTGGTGATTGCGTTGTTGGAAGAGTTGGTGATGGTGTAGCGGTTTGAATTTGTGCTGTTGTGATTGTGGCGAGAATTCTGGTTTGGGGAGGTGTTGGGTATAAGCCGGCAGGGGAGGGAGGAGCAGAGTGAGGGGTGCTGAGGCGTGGAGGGAGGGTGATGAGCCTTGATGCTCCCTTTGGGAAGCTTTGGCTCCTCAATCACGGGCAGATACGCTAACCTGCCCTGGTAGACTCTGAGGGACGCCAGGCGCACCAGGGTGCCCATCAGGAAGCGGATCGCTCCGACGTGGCGGTACTTCTCGCTCTCCATGTCGACGTCGGCCACGAAGCCCCAGGCCAGAGAGAGGAAGGAGAAGAGGCGCTGCCGAGAGGCCAGGTGGATCGACACCAGGTCCATGGAGCCGACCAGACCTTTGCACAGCATGAAGCCACAGCTCAACAAAAGCTCCTCGTTCCACGCTGGAGGCGACCTGAGAGAGGGTTACGCACATTACAAGAACAACAATGAAACGAGAGAAAGAGACGTGTCTTTACAGAATGTCTTGACCCATAATCTAGTAAACTTTGGTTGGTTAGTATTTGTTTACAGGCATGTTAGTTAGGACACTTGGACACATGACCATAGTATTAAAAAATCCTGTCTTAAAATCCTGTCCACACCTGCAGCTTGAAGGAGAGCTCAGGTGACACATATAGTCCTGTTTTTATTTTTTTCCTTTGATGTTGTGCCCACAGCCAACCAGCAGATGGGGATGACACCCTGGACGTGTGCTGGGTCGACTGGTTCCCATAATCACTCATAATGTGGAAGTTTCTAAACCCATTACATCACTCCTTTGAGAGTTATCAGCAGCCCTTAATGACCTCTGCTGCACAGCGAAGCAGTTCCAGGCCGCTCCGCTGTCTCTCCTCCCTCCTGAGGAATGATGTGCCCAGTCAGCCTTTGGCATAATTACACCGAAAGGAGATAAATCGTTCTTTTTCTTTTTTAAGGCTGAGAAAGGTCCTTCTTCTGTGCTGTTGGTCCATGCATTTAAATGACTCATTAATGGACAGACTTACTGTGAGTAGTGGTGGACAGAGGCAGCCAGGGCGTTGCCTGAGCCCCCTGGTAGAATACCCAGAGGGGTCTGGATGGCCTCTTGCCAGTCTTCTCGCTCCATCAGACCGTTTATCACCTGAACCAACAGCAAATACAAAAACAGAGTAAGATAATAGAAAGCAGTGTCTGTGTATGACTAACGCTTCTCTAAAATGTGTTTCGTTGATAGCTACAGCTGTCAAGATTTATATATTCATAATACAATGCAAAAAATGTTGTCATGCGAGTACAAATTATTTTTTTCCAGGCCTATTCTGAAAAGTGTTAAAAATAGAACATGGGTGAGAGACTTTATATCATTTACATCTGTGACTGATTGATTTAAAATCAAATAACACATAAAACACAGAAACAAAATAAAGTGAAATACAATACGTATAGTATGTATTAACTGTATTAGTAAAACAATAAATCAATTAAATACATGTTAGATCACAGGGGATACATAATAATGCATATTGTATTGCACTTTATTTTTTTGTTTTATATTAAATCTTCTACATATAGATATAAGCACCTCAAACAGCAGCCCGTCTCCAGACATGATAACCAGAGCGTCCCACTGCGACAGGTCCGCCTTCCTCACCAGCTCCCGTGCATGGTTCTGGTGCTCTGAGGGGAAACAGAAAGAGACAAAAACACAACATTTGTAGGACAAACTGACAAAAAACACACTAAAAAAAAAAGCAAGGGCAGAGGCGTGCTGCCTTCACCGCCGGCCTCTGGGGTAGGATCAGGGAGATTAGGCAGAAAAGAGATTCAATTTCCCCTTTTGAGGCCAAACATATCACATTAGCCCATCCAGCGGCTACTCAACAGCTCCAAGGCAGCTTAGCCGCCCTGCAAACATCTGTGACAGACAAATATCTCTGTGTGTGTGTGTGTGTGTGTGCATGATGCATGTGTTCAGTATGTGTGTGTGTGTTTGTTAATGCGCCCGGCGGAGGACTGAACCATTTGTTCAGCCTAGATATATTGGCAGCGTCCTTGAGTGGGTCCCTCTGCAGAGGCTCTCTGTGGGCTCATCCCGCCAGCATTAAAGTCTACAGTCCTACCAGCCGAGACTCCCCAGAGTGTGTGTGTGTGTGTGTGTGTGAGAGAGAGAGCAAAGAAGTTAGCAAAGTATTGATGCACTGCCATCATTACGGAAATATTTTTCCGCTCCAGCTCGAGTATTGATTGAGGGCAGAAGTGAAATAAAAAACAACTGCCCTCTCCTTCCCTTTCACTTTGCTCAACCTCTACCTGTCCTCCTCCCTCTCTCTCTCTCGCCCCCCCACGGTGCTCCCAGTGTTGCTGCTGTTTGTTTGCCGTGTGATTGGGAGGCGGTGATGGAGTGCCGTGTTGACAGGCAAAGGCAGTTAGGGAGTAACTGCACTGCACAGCTGACTCGGCTCTTGAAAACCTGCCAACCGGGGCTCAGAGTTGATGCTTCACTTCCCGGCCACTTATTGGAGCGTTCACCAAACGCACACACACACATCCAGGTAACACAATCTACCTCCCAGCACCTCTAACGCTCACGAATGAACTTGCTATATCTCTTTGATTAATCCAGAAGCAGCCAGGAAAACATGGAGACTCCAGGAAGTTACCGGCCAAGAATTCGTCTGGCAGATAACTCCCATAAAAGGTCAAATTGTCGTTTTTACAATTACGGGCTAAACAAATGAGATGTTACTTGTTAAGGTGAGCTTAAATGTGTTGGTAGGCAGAGTTTGTTTCCATTGGACGGAGCCAGGTCAGCTGTTTCCCCCCCTGTTTCCACTCTCTATGCTAAGCTAAGATCCCTGGATGCTAGCTACATATTTACTGTACAAACAAGAGAGTGATGTCAATCTTCTCATTTATCTCTCGGCAAGAAAGCGAATTAGTGTATTTCTCAAAATGTCTTATAGTTTTTTTTAATACAAAGGTGGAGAAAGACGTTGGCTGTTGATGGAAAAAACTAGACAGATGATGTGATATGAAGGCGGCTGTAGCTCAAGTAATTGAGAAGTATTACACCTGCTGAAGGGTTGTGATGAAATGAAGTGAAGACCAATTATGGCATTGCATTAATAGAGTGCCCACACATACATCAACAGCATGGCCGCATGGTTGTTGATGTACGTAATCCAGTCTGTCATGTCCGCCGTTGATTCTTCTTTGAGCTGCACAGATCACAGCTAAACAATTACACTCTGATATAGGCAATACAAATCTGGGGCGAATTCCAGTTGTCGCTTTAAATGCGACACTTTCCTGCCCGTGCCTCGCTCTACCGCTTTCCTCTGAGGTTAACCCGGGTGAAGATGAAGCTGGGTACACTGGATGCTTCATACAGTATGTAAAAGGTACATGCTGACACAAGAGGAGCCTCCACTGGTACGTGTCCTTCCTCGGGCGAAGGCTGTGCGATACATTCATCAAGGAGCTGTGTGCCGGCTAAATGGGTTGTGCCAGTTAATCCACTCATGGTCGCTTCTGACTGGCTACCGTATCCGACCACTGAAGGCCCTCAGCGACCCATACCCCCCCCCATCCTGTTCTGCCCGGCCTCGGTCGCTGTCAGTAATTACTCTGTTTTTTTTCATCGCCATCCAGCTGCTGACCTTCCTTTAAGTCCCAGGAGTCAGCACAAAGAGCCTGCATGAGCTTCAGCACTCTTTCTCAAATACACAAACGCACACAAGCACAGTTTCTGCCTGCTTTTCCTCCGTCTTCATTGTCATGTTCAATCTCACTTTGAGCTGTATCAGACGTTCCGGGTCGGGCTCCCGGTGGAGGCCGGCTGAGAGTGAAAGGCTAAATGATGCACCGTGCATGTTGTTTTTTTGTTGTCCCGGCATTAAAACCTGTCCCAGTTTGCAGCTCCTTGCTATTCAGAGAGAGGTCACATGAAGTTCAGAGCCTCTGATGACAGAAACCAACACATGACGCCGTTTAAGGTCACAAAAAGCCACCAGCAGCTCACTCAGAATGTGGAGCAGCTGGGGCGACTGAAACGAGAACTAAATGAGTGTCAGTGTGCCTGCAGATTTGGCCTGTTAATATGTCGGATGAGATGAGATAACATAACATAAGACAAGATAAGATCAAAGAATACAACAGAAGATTAACAAACACTAAGTGTAAAATAAGCAATACTGACACAAATATAAAAAAAGAATAGAGTAGCAATGAAGGGTAAGGAGGAAAGTAAAAAAAAAAGATTAAATACAACAATATACAGTGTATAAGAAGTAATGCTAGCACTAATGCCTAATAGAAAGTAAAGTAGATAAGTAATACTGAGCATTACACTGATAATGATATTGTAAAGTAGCAAAAAAGTTATGCATGTGAAAATAATAATGCATGTGATGTGTTTATAATTATTGCTATTTGATTGTTGTGACCACACAAACAATCAAAATGATGATCTGCCAACGTCTGTGTGTGCGTGAACGCCACTGACCTGTGATGACGAGTGTGTAGGGAACCGCGGCCTCGGTGAGCATGCCCTGTACGTGGCCAGTAAAGAGCTGGAGAGCCTGGCCTCGCCCGCTCTGAGGGTTCACCAGAATCATGACTCTGCAGGGCCGACGCACCTCCGCGTACACCACACCTGAGACAAAGAGAGAGAGAGAGGTGGATGTGAGCGAAGGCGAGGCTGGAGACGACACAAGGAGACAAGGGGAGGTCTTCTTATGCATGATCAAATATTCAAAAGAATGTATAAGGACAGGCTCGTCCCTGAGGGCTGAAAACGAGCATGAAACAGTAATGTCAGAGGCTGTGACAGCGTTCAGATAGACGAGGGTTAATGTTAATGTGACGTGCTACTTTCCTTCAAGGAGAGACGGCTTACAGGTGCTTCTCAATCGGGATCCGACCGATTATTTATAGCAATTCTGTGACATTTGACTAATCCCTGTGAGGAAATTCTGTTGCTGAGCGAAAAGGGGGAGGGGGAGTCTGTGTGTGTCAGGAATAGTTTGACATTTTGGAAAAATATTTGCTTTCTTGCAAAATAAGAGGATGTAGTCATCATGACGTCACTCAGTGGTTTGTGGACTGACATTTTGAAGCCTCGAGTTCGGCGATTTGGCCGTCGCCATCTTGGTTTTTTGCAGCCAGTTAACGGTTAAGTGACCATATTTGAACTGCGGAGGAGTGACGTAGAGACACCGTCTACGGCTCTGGTGCCTAAAGCATCCCCTGCTTTATGGTCTATTTGACTCTAAATGGACCATCATTTACTACATGAACATCATGCTGTATTGAAGAAGACTTGAAACTAGAGATTGAGACCATAAACTCATGTTTACAATGTTTACTGAGGTAATAAATCAAGTGAGGTTTAGAACAGCGATATCACTCTCACGTCTGTATTCTGTATATAAGAAAAATACCAGTGTAAGTTCAATATTCTACACATCTGTGTTGTGATCTTGATTTAACTTTAGGCGCTCTTAATCACATTCACTCTCCTTTTAAACTGCTGTACGGACAAAATCTGTCCATCAGTTTACTTACTGGAAAGGTTGGAAAGGACGAATGAGCAGAGTCATGTTTTTGTCGCACACATGACACCATGCAAAAGAATTTCCAAAGAGACACATTTTTGGTCGAGTCATTCAGACCAAATACAGCCACTGCCCTTTAAAGGATGGCTCTGGTTACAAAATGCAGTCCAAGCCTCGTGTGCACCCTGCAACATGCACCAACTGCTTTATCCCAGTCCGACGCTAACTCCCGGGGTTGGGCTATGCAAATACGTCATCCATACAGCACCCATGACTTCTGCCTGAGTCAGGAGTTATTTGTTCCACCTCATAATGTTCCAATTCTTTTTGAATCCATATTTACGTGTAGATCAGGTTCAGCAGCTAAATTGAAAGACTGGATAGCGAATTCAGAGAGAAGCTCGTCTGGAAAATACGATCCATTACGTGATGCTGAGGACAGAAACTCATCAGTGTCACTTTCCACCGTAATCATTTGGCTGCAGGTGGCGCTGACTTTGATATCAGCAGACAAAATGACCAGAAGCACAAAATGTGATGGCTGGTTAAATCCCACCACCTCTTGCTTATCATGTAAATGGATCAAAAGAGAGGCCAGGCGTCTCGTTGTAACGCTCTGTCCACCCTCTACCTCATTCGGCCCGCGGTGATAAGACTCAGCGGAGGTACAAAAAGAAAGAGGTGTAAAACCCAACGGAAAGAGTGAGGAGAGGGTGCGAAAACACACAGCCACATGCCAAACTCTGCCTCCATTCTCACACACACACACACACACACACACACACACACAGGGTGACCATTGTGTTTTTGTTTTTTTATCAGTGCACAATGCGGCTTTCAGACACAAAAGGTCCTCTCTGCACTTCCAGAATATTGTAGAAACTGGCTTTTTTGACGGTGAAAGAGCTTTAGAATCAGGTTTTGCCCTCAAGAGTGCTGAGCTGAATCACAAACGCGTAACAGACGCACTTGAAAAGGTCGAACCTAAACAAATGCAGATCAGCATCCTCCTCTGGAAACTTTGACGCTGGAACTCACGAGGCCTAAAGGCCGGATGGAGGTGGAGAAATGTGTCCAGCACCTCCAGCAGCCTGCATGTCTCCAGGTCTGTGAATCACTGCACACATCTGTGATGATGTCAGAGATTCACACTGAATAATGAATGATGAAGAGAAATGGTAATTCAGTCAGGTTTATCATGCTACACCTTCAGACCCCTGCTGCTTTATTCTGAAGGGCTGCTTGAAAATCACTTGTCATGCAAGGGAATCTACTTATTAAATAATATGATAGATCCTTGGGCAATCACACTTTAAAACAAGACATTAAATTTAATTAATTAAGTATCAATCGACAGAATAATGATTGGCAACTACTTTGATAATTGATTCATCGTTAAATCGTCAGTTTTCAAGCAAAAACATTGTTCGTCTTATGTGGTTATAAACAAAATATATTGAGATTTTAGACAACAACAATTTGAAGGAGTGTTCTTCACTATTACATTTTATGTTTGACCAAGAAATGAACTAATCCACGATGTAAAGAATCATGAGTTAGCAACCCTAGCGTAAAACAAAATGTATGTCTTAGTCGACTAAGAATCATTTACCAGAAACTTAAGAGCATATTTCTGTTATACACAAGATTTAAAGTGCTGCTTTTGGATTATTCTTTGAGGAGAAACTCAGTTTCACAGATCTGTCAATTAAATCAACTAATGGATCAGTCGACACCATTGTATGAGTGCTGGTCGACTAATAATTCCTACAAATAGTTCTGTATATATTACTGATACCTGAGTTGTAATTCTGCACAAAGGCTGCATTTGAGACGTAATGTAAATGTTCTGATCCATTTATCTGTCAGGGATGGATGATTATTAAATGCCGATGTGGAATCAGTCACCAGTTTTATTATGTGCAATAAAACAGATGGACTATAGATCCGGTCTTTAGCCACTGAGACATGTTTCTAATAAGTCTACCCAGTGATAAGTGTAAATGCTACTGAATTTCATTGCGATCAATATTCCCCATTGTAAAGCATAAAGGCAATAAATATATATCTGGGGATTATTAATGATAATTCATTTTGCAAAGGACTTTAATCAGGAGACGACCTGGTTTGATTTACTCTCTTGTAACTTTATAATCGGGTTTAGACAGCACACTACTGGTTCCCAAACTGGGGGTTAAGACCCCAATACGGGGTCATAAAATAGACCCAAGGGGTCACGAGATTATCTGCATAAACTCATGTTTCTGCAACACAAAATTGTACATGTTTTCAAAAGGTTCCTCTGATCTTTCCCCCTTTTTTCTATTGAATTGCTGAATCACTTGTTATCTCCAGAGTCTCAAAAAATGAAATAAAAAATACATGCAACACCAGCGAGGGGTCATAAATAGACACTGCATTGTTTTAGGGTATTACAAGCCAAAATAAGTAAAATATTTTAAAGTCGACCCAACCAAAAATATTTCAAATTAGCTCAACACTACACTGATAAACTTAATGATTCATTGTCTGTTGTTTTTCAATGTGCTGCCCTAAATTTCTGTCTCTAAGAATGTTATTTTTCTCCAGACATTCCTCCTGGGCTGTGTTTGTGTGTGTGTGTGTGTGTGTGTGTGTGTGTGTGTGTGTTTGAGCAGGGTATGAGGGTGAATGTGAAATCAGTCTGCAATGTGAAGTGAAAATACCTGCAGGCAGATCCTGCCCATCACACCGGCAAGCAAACCTTCAACTGCAGTGTGTGTGTGTGTGTGTGTGTGTGTGTGTGTGTGTGTGTGTGTGTGTTTCTCACAGTTACAAGTGTGCAATCAAACACTCACACAGGCAGCCAGGTGACAGGCAGACTGGATGTGACGGTGCTGAGCTGCTAGAGAAGTGTCATCATGTCGTTGCCACAAGTGCATCGCCCTGCTGACTGTTTATAAAGATGCGAAGTGCCTTCGGCGTGTCTCATACCGCGACACTATTCTGTGAATTCAGTGGAAGCCGTCTCGTTCGGGAGCAGCACTGTAAACCCAGACTGGACTGACGTGTCTGCAAACAAGCTGCATTCTGAGGTTGGGCGAGTGTTTGCTTGAGAGGAGGGGAGAAGGTCCTAAGGGTATAAACACAAGTGCCCACTGAGGCATCACCAGGCTGAAGGGGGGGGGGGGTTGACAGGCCATCACAGCTGTGTGTCACAGAGCAGGAGACGAAGGCTCCGGAGGGACCGAGATGTTGGCCGGGGTTAAAGGTCGTCTGGTGACACATTTTAGCTTTTCGTCTCCTTCACTGGAGTTCCATGCGACTGCTTCAGCTGACACACACACACATCTGTGTGTGTGTGTGTGGGAGACGGACAGACTGCAGCCCTTCCCTTCTTTGCATATACCCCCTGAAATCACATCTTGCACTGGATCGGACAGAGAAGTTTGGCAAAAATCAACAGTGTCATCGTAGCACTAACTGGATCATAAGAATGTAAAATTCTACAGTGAATGCATGTTAAATCTGTCACTGGTCCTCTACCAGCTGTTTGTAAAGCAGAGAAGGATGCGACCGGTCGGGTATGACGGCAGCCACGAGTAGAAACAGTCAAAGCGAGTAACCGTCATCTCATACCTTAGCATGCAATCTCACTGTGGCTCCTCTAAGCAGGGGACAGAGTGTAGCAGGCCATTAGTGTGTGCAGAACTGTATCAGTCTGTGTACTTCATTATTTACGGCTCATTCATACCAGGGAACCTGCAGTGAGAGTATTGGAGCCATCACACGAAAAAATAAATAAACTAGAGTTAAATTAGGAAACTCATTGCGACCAGCACATGTTAAATTACAAGTTTATCCACTTTATATTTCAGCAAAAGTGCGTCACTCTGACTAAATACAAATCTTTTGCGCCGCAATTGCACTTTTAATCCAACCTTTACATCTGCAATACCAGATGAGATGACACGCAATTAACTTAGAGGCGGTAAATACACTATACGGGATTAGTGAATCAACTGACCTTCACACTCTCCCTTCTCCGACATGACGGTGAAGCAGCATCTATTACCACAACATTACAAATTCAACTCGCATATCATATTCTGTTAAATACTGTATTATTGGCTGGCCTGGATCTGGAATGCTAAAACAAGCTTATAAATTAATGATATGATCACATCATCACTGAGACGCTGTGTTCAAAAGAGGCAAAAATTATAATTCTGGGATGAGAGACCACGTTGGAAAATGGTTAGATGTCTGAAGTGGCTCATGAGTATGTGTGATTTGAAAAAGAAGCTCCCAACCTGGAGCTCTTTGATGAGTCCAGTGAGAGAGGGCAGTGAGCTGTACAGCTCTCAGGTTACCATCTGCCTGCACGCCTGGCATACAGGGCTGAAACCCAAACTCCTGCTGGGATACAGACCATGAAGAGAGGTGATGCTCCCCATCACAAAGAAGCCCAGTGTCCCTCTCTCTCTCTCTTTATATTTGCAGTGTACACTTTGTGGCTCATTCCTCATCCTGCCCGCTAACACTTGCCTCCATCTTTGGCAAACCAACATTCCAAATGAGTCACTGTCAAGTCAAATATCCTCTTCCTCTTTGATCTGCTGGGTTCGGTCCAGGAGAACAAGGCTGCTTTATATTTCAAACTGCTAAATATTTCCATACGAGTCGAAGGATATCATTCTGAACTTGTTACCCAAAAAAATGGATCATTCTGGGACACAAACAGCTTTGTCTCACCGTCAGCGTATCGCCAACTTCCTCCCAAATGAGTGACGGGGGTGATTAGCTGCATAAACACTTCTCATATAGTATTCATGTTAATTACGGCGCTCACTGTGTACCAGGATGGAGCACAGAGGAGCTAATGAGATTGGGAGACAAAGGAAACCATGAGGACAGTGTGCATTTTAAACAGAGCGAGACGTAATGAGACGAAGCTGCTGCAAAAGCAGGATGAAAAAAATAAACTGGCTTTGTTTTGATGTGATTTTTTTTTTCCACCCGTCAACAATAAACTCTCAGTGGGAATCTACTGAGGAGGAATAATGAAGCCTGATCAGCAGCTACACTGTCTGCTGACAGAGGATCAGTAGAAATATAACTTAGTGATCAGTTGTGTGTGTGTGTGTGTGTGTGTGTGTGTGTGTGTGTGTGTGTGCACATCCAGAAGCATCCCTCTCATGAATGAATGTGTAATTGCTGCTGGAACATCTGGATCACCTTTCACAGCAGGTGGAGCATGTTACTGAGAGCAGAGTGTGTGCATCCTCTCTGCTGAACCCGTTTTTGTCAATATGGTTGATGTTTCATGCAGCAGTTGGTCTCTCACTTTAAAGGACTTTTGTTAAAAGAAAATGACCGAGCTCGTTGCACACGTGATGGTGTTTTATCATCACGTTAAAATAATATTTCACAGCCTTCTCGTGTATTATTTCTCATATAAAGTTCATTTTTCTCACCGTCTCTCCGGGGCGCCTGCAGCACGGAGGCGTCTCTGATGGCACGCGCCCACCTCTCCGCCTCCTGGAGGTTGGCGAGCGGGTCCTGGACCAGCGCGACCCGAAAGCACTGCTCCACCTTCTGCCGGGCCACGCCGGCGCTCATCCAGCGCCTCTTGAACGGGTAGAAGTAGGCTGTGAAGTAGGCGCCGACGTCCGCGCCGTCCGGCCCTCGGTGCGCCCGGCATCCGACGCAGTCGGTCAAGTTAAAAACCACCTTCGTGCGGCCGGGCGACGAGGAGATCCTCTGGACGGTCAGGGCGCTCTCCGTCAAACTCACCGAGTACCGGACCCTGTCGTTGAGCGCGTCGGTGAACTCCCCGTACAGCACGCCCACGACCCCGTTCCGCTGGCGGGATGGGTCCGGTTCAGAGTTCTCCATCCCGGGGCGGAGAGAGAGAGAGAGAGAGAGAGAGCGACGCGTCCCGCAGGCCGATGTGGCGGATGGCGGCGCGGCTGCAGACTCCGCTCTCCGGTATCAGCACCGCTGTGGGACCCTCGGAGTGTGATGATGAGAACAGCGGCTCTCTTAGTTCACTGTCTCTCCCTAGTGACCGAAAGAGGGAACGGCAGTGATGGAGCCGGAGGAGCGAGCAGCTGACTGACCTCCGTCTGCAAGCGAGGAAACCGGATCAGCTAACCTGATAGTCAATTTCAAGCCTCTGCTTATAGGCCTATTGCCAATTATGTGGAGAATAATTCACCAAATAGTACTATGCAATTTACTTATCAATTCAAATTGGAACTTTGTTATCAAAAAATCGACATTTATTTGATTTGACTCCCTTAAATGTCATTGAATATTTATCTGCAGCAAGTGCACCCAGCTTTATAAGGTGATGGAAATATCAAGAAGCTCGGAGAAAAGGGTGAAAACTATATTATCTTTTATCCAGATTTGCTTCATAAATACATTAGGGAAACTGAAGAGGTGCCTTTGACTTATCTCTTATTTGTGAAATGAATTAATTCCATTATACTGTTATTTTTTGCACAGGCTACGAGAATCTCTATCATTTTTTCCATCAAATAATCTATTAAGTCTATTAAATATTTAGATACACTCCCAAAAATGTCCGCTAAATGTCCTCCGGAAGAGATGTTCTAATGACTTGTTGAATGTGATCCCAATGATCAGCCTCAGTCACATCATTGGCTGTAATTACTTGATTTAGGCACGTGGAGCAATGAAAAAAGACACATGCAATCCGAATTTATCTCTTAAATGATATGTAATATTTTTCTTTTTCACGCATTTCACCTCATATTCATAACATTTCACATTAGTAAGGTTGGAATTATAAAATGTTGAAACGGCTGTGAGAAGAACTGCTACTTCCGTTGTATTTTATTTTTTGTTGCATGGATAACAACAGTTTTTACAATAATGTATATTATCTATATCATAAATTATTAAATCTTATCTCAATTAGTATTGAGTCCAGTTTCCAGAATACTAGCCTACTTTTTGCAGGCAGATTGAGCACAAGTTGAACTTTTACCACACCCAGTCAGTGATCACGTGGGATGTGACGTTTCAAACGTATAAAAGCGTCATCACGCAAGACTTCCGTCCTTGGTTCTCTTTCCTTACCGGTGTGAGGGACACGAGAGGAGAAGCTCCAGCTCTCACGTGTTACGATGAGTTTACGACTAACTGTGAAGTTTCCTGCGGATGATCCGCCGTGAACAGGTAATACTCTTTGGGTAGTAAACGAGACTTTAAGTGTGCGGAAGTATGGAGACTGTTTCGTGTGAGTTGTGCTAGCTGTTAGCTGTTAGCTAGGCCAACACGTGGAGGGAGACCAGGTTGGGCAAACGTTACAGAAGGACCAGGGAACATGCACTAAATCCACATGTCTGATTTATTTAATATCTATTTTACAGGAGGCTTTGAGTGCAGAATGAGGCTCATCATCCTGCCAACACGATGAAAGGTAAAACTCACTTTAAATGGTGTTTAATATATATTCCTGACTCTCTGCAGTGCACGTGATGATTCTGTTATCCCTGTCTGAAATAACAACTGTTGAAGTAAATGGTATCTGACTAGCTGCAGACTTCGTGTGTGGAGTCACGTGATGCTGCTGAACTATCGTTAACGAAACGTCTCCTTACGTCACAGGTCTGTGGTTCATCTGTCCCTCGTGACTGAGAACGAGGATTCCTGGTGACCAGGTGTGTACCACGCTCCCCTCTAGTGATCCACGTGCTGGTGTTCAGGGATGATAACTGCTGCATAGGAAGTGCCGTCTTATGCGATAACTGACGATGGAAATAGCTGTTCTGAGAAACACCGACAAACTGTTATCTTATGGTGTTAATAATCTGAACACTTAATGATCTAGATGTACATTTTCACCCCTACAGGATGTGACAATCTGCAACGCATGACTGTACAGGACGACACGTGGGACCTGAGGAATGTTAAACAGGTAAATGTTGCGAGACTGAAGCCTGATTAAAGTCAAGCCAGTGATGATACAAGTTATCCCTGTCTGAATTTAAGTGATGAGTCATGGTAATCTGAGGCTTGACTGTAGATAAAGGACTAGTGGATCGTTTGATGTCAAAGTTTGTCGCATCATTGTAAAAGTGTTTTCTCTAACTTGCAGATTACATCAATGGTGAAGTGGATGTGTGACTACGCACATTAAAAAGTTTGCTCTGAAACATGTTTAATGAAAATGTTTATTGAAAGTGTACAACACATTCAGAAACCGATGGCACGTTTGAAGTATTCTGAATGTTCTGTTTGCTTCACCTGATGGATGGTCGATGACAAATGTATTTCTAAATAAAGTTCATTGCAAGTAAAAAAAAGTGTGAATTCTATTCTTGCATATTATACAAAACAATAGTGCGAACACCAGCACGTGTTGGTCAATCTGTGTTAAAAGATGATCTGTATGATTTCTTCTTCAAATTCTCCAAGAAGATCTGCTCCTCCTGGAGATATTCACGGTCCTGAGGGGAGGAAGAGAAAGTAATCCAAGTTTAAAATGTACTAATGTAGGAGTCAGACCAGTTGGTATCACGTTAACCTACTTGAGTTATGATCTGTGCTTCAGGACTCTGGTTAATGTCTTAAAACCATTTGAACACCAGTGACTACTCGGTCATGTAGCATTAAATTGATGCAAAATATAACTCTGAAATGGCTTTTTGAAGGTTTGTCACTTAAAGATCAAAATGGTCACGTGACTAAACTTGACGTTGCTAGTCATGATGTGGCTGAATACAAACATGCCCCCTAAAGCCTTAAAACCCTCAGATACACTGACGTCTCCTGTTGAATGTGAGGCTTGATGTGCTGTAAATACGAAGGACGGCACTTTGCATCACTTAACATATACACTTGATAACATGTTACGTACAGCTGTGGGTGTTTCGTTCTTCTTACTCCTGATCTGAACGTCTTCCAGGCTCTTGCCTCACGAGAGGAAAAAGTCAAATCTATTGAAACGGCTTCAATGACTAAATTAAATGTTTCAAGAATAAATCCTTGTAATAGTCTCATAGCATTCCTCTGTTTTCATGTTCCATCCTTAATGTTTCTGAGTAATATTAAAATGCCAGGCTGATAACCCAGTGTTGAACATCACATTGCTATGGATTGTGGGTAATTCCCTGAGGCAAAGTCTGCAGAAATGGGGACTAGCGTGTTAAAGTGTTCATGAAGGGCTCAAGGTGTCTGTGAGAACCCCCTCAAACGATGTGACAGTGGGACCGCCCTAAACCCTCACAGACTGAGTGTGGAGATTGGGGAATTGGGCCTGCGACAGGATTTCCTAAACCTTCAGCAGGAAGTGTGTGTGTGTGTGTTACCTTCTCTGCAGTGTACCTCCACAGAGCCAGACTCGCCTGGAGAGCCATGGACTGAGAGCTGGCTAACGAGGCCGGAGGGGGAATGTTCAGGGTCGCTGTCAGCTCAGGATTTGGCAACACAGAACCTGCATCTACAGATGAAGATAAAATCATGTTATAGACTTCATTTTACAACTTGTATGAGTAACTACTCTTTGTTGAATGATGGTCAAACACAGAATTGACCTCACCTGGTATGGTGGTTGGAATCATCTGAGGTAACGAGGTGATTGGAGCGTTTTGTCTCCGCCTCTCTGTGTCCTTCTGCAGATGACTCAACCTCATTCGCTCCTGTAATAAGAAGGTTTTAGGTTTCTAACACTAAGTTATGTCATGTGCATTGAAGTATATCTGAAGTGACTCACGCACCTGAAGAATTCGTTGTTCTTGCTGCCTCAGCCGCTCCGTCTGTGTGTGGATATTTCGAAGCCTTGCCTCGTGCCCCGCCTCCACACGCTTCGCCTCCTGCAGCGCTCGTTCTCCCTCCTCATACTTCTCTGCAGCGAGCTGCAAAGAGCGTAACGCGGTCAGAGCTCAGATATCACACAGGCGACTGCGCTAACACGTAAGGATCCTGCGTGGTGTGGAAGTTACCTCGCTAAAGGCCTCCACCTCGTGGGCTCGTGTCTTGAGTCTCAAGGCCGTGCTGCTTATTCTCTCTTTCTCTCTGTCCAGTTCTTCTCTCAGTCGTTCCAGAGTCTCTCTCTCTTGTGCCACAGCCATCTCCTTTTGTTTCAGCTCTGCAGTGAGGAGCTTTAAGTCAGCTTGTTCCTACAATAAAAACAGAAAAGAAATTACATTTATTATGTCCTCTGTGTGTCCCGTGGAGCTAAACGAAATGTAGTAATTTAAACAAAGTCACAACATAGTTTTTACGAGGCTCCTCTTTCTTTTCTCTTTGGTGAAGCTGACCTGTGCCAGACTGATGATGGAGCCCTCTCTCTTCTCCAAGAGACTGCTGACCTCCCGCTCAGCCCTCTCATGCCTCTGCTTCTCCAGGCTGTGAAAGTGGGCCCAGTCGGCGGCCAGCTTCCTCCTCTCCTCCGCACAATGCTGCATCACCGACTTCTGCTCCTCCAGCAGTGCACTCTGGTGAGAAAGGGAGACGGACGGGAGAGGTAAGGGAGACGCGTACGGACTCAGACGCTGTGGATGTAGATGTTCACCTGGCTCACCTTGGCTCTCTCCAGCTCCTCTCTTTCCATGTTGATCTGCAAACTGAGGGCATGTCGCTCTCCCTCCAGGCCTCTTTGGGTCGACTCAGCCTTGGCCTGCTCTGCTGTCATCTTCCAGCGCTCCTGAGGTAGAGAAAAATAAGGTACCTTCAGTCTTTGTATGTATGCACTTGTGGTGTGCTGCTACAACAAAGCAAATGCATGAGTCTATTTTTAAAAGTCAGATTTGACCCGGACCTTCTCAAGCTGTCTCTGCTGCTCATTGAGCTGAGTGTCCATCCTGGAAATGATTTCCTTGAGGTAAGCTCTCTCCTCCACCATGGCTTTCTGCTGCTGGGCCAGACGGTCCTGCGTCACTGAGAGGTGCATTTAGAGAACGACCTTAACCCATTTACAATGTGATGCCGACTTCCAGCACGCTATTAGACAAACTTGTATCTTGACCTATTTGTGCAAAGTGAGCACATCTGTGTGTGTGTGTGTGTGTGTGTGTGTGTTTCTGAGGTACTTCGAAGCTGCTCGTCTCTGTGCCGTGCTCCTTGCTCCAGGCCGTGAGCCGTGTGTTCATGTGTGCTCTCCACCCGAGAAGAAAGATCCCCGAGCCGAGAGGAGAACTGCTCCATCTGCTCAATCACCACCGTAAGAGACCTGGAGGAATAAAAACACATGCAACCAAACATACGAGTAGCTATTTAATAAAACAATCACAGAGATCCTGACCTAGATGAGTTGGTCAGTGTCTGTTAAATCTGTTAAAGTAGAACAAAAACATCCTGTTCTTGTTTGCTCTTGCTACATTCTGTCTATTATGGAAAATATCAGCACTGAACCGACAGAAAACAGACGACTAGTATTTACAGGAGTATATTTTTATATCTGCAGCTGCTGTTATAAGTCGTCATCATTTTTCTGTCTGTTTCCTCTGATGACCTCTGACCTCGTCTGAGACGTTGCGCTTGTAACTGCATCAATCTCCTCGTCCTTTAATTTCTTCAGCCTCCTGACCTGGTCCTCGTGGTCTTTCTTCATCTCCAAGATAGACTTCCTAGACGGCGACAAAGGACAAATACACCAATATATGCTATAACTATATGCTATAAAGCTCATTTAGTTATCATTAAATATATACTATTTATTTCACATCAGTCCATGTTCCATATTTGAGGGGTTTCTGGGTATTATTCTGTTATCCAGATAACTGTGATTGTGCCTCTTGAATCAGACTCCAGATGTGCGGAAACAATAAACGGCATTTAAGCCGTTTTATTTATTGTTCATTCTTATACTGTAAAGCAAAGCAGAATAGCTTTACTGATTCCTATGTGTCTGTGTCTCGAGGTGACGATGGAACTCTTATTTTATCCCGTTTGACTCTTCTGCATGTGCATTACTTTAAAGATGACTTATCAGTCAGCACGTGTTAATAATTGCTATAGTTATAGAATCACTCAGTCTTTATAGAAAAGGCTTTCCTGGCGTACCTCTGGAGGTCTCTGAGTCTCTCCACCTCACGGTCTCTGTCTTGCTGGGCCTGTGCCACTTTGCGCTGGTACTGAGCCTGCAGCTCTGAGCGTTCCTGCTCTGCTGATCGCGTTACTGCAGAGAGACGCTCCATTAGGTCTTCACACTCCTTCCGTGCCTGCGTCTCCCTCTGGGCCGCCGAGTCCTCGAGCAGCTTCACGCGACCTCTGGAGGTGCACAAAAGTACGTAAGGCTTTCGTTGAGCATACAGACGCACGCAAGCTGCTTCAAGTGCAGGGAATTATGCATAATGTGGTTAAGCATGCACACAGGCGATGCACATCTGTGCTACGTGTGTGTGTGTGTGTGTGTGTGTGTGTGTGTGTGTGTGTGTGTGTG
>NW_022280056.1:3935729-4006528 GCF_004355925.1 Anarrhichthys ocellatus
GTGTGTGTGTGTGTGTGTGTGTGTGTGTGTGTGTGTGTGTGTGTGTGTGAAGAATAAACTACTTGTGTGCGTTCTCCATCAGTTCCATGTCCTGTTTATGCCGATGCTGGACACTCTCTAGCAACATCTGGCTTTGCTCTCGCTCCAGCTGCAGAGTCTTCACCTGGACAGTAACACAGAGGAGTTGTGCAGGTACATGGAGGTAAGGAAAGGGAATTCAGGGCAACAGGGGAGGTTATTCTTCGTTTCCCTCAGCAGTGTTGACGTACCTGTCCCTCCAGTTCGATGACGCGAGCCTGTAACGCTTGATAATCTCCAGGGTGCTGCTCTCTCTCTTTGAGTCTCTGCAGGACCACTGGATCCACGACTCTCCCTAGACCCAGCAACTGAGAGTGCATCATCTGTAAGAGAAGAGCAGGCGAGTCGAGAACAAACCCGGTGATAAAAGCATCTTTACATTTTGAATGAATCTAAAAGTAGAGACCCAACCTGCTGCTGTAGAAGCAGCTGCTGCAGACCGTCCGCTGAAAGCGCCACCTTTTCAGAAGAAACGGACGGGATTAAACAAACGGATTAAAGGATTGGCCCAATCATGACAGCCTTAATACAGAGAAGCATAAATACCTGTTGTTGGACAGCAGTTGATGTATTTTGGTTTGGCTGCTGAACAGCTGGAAAGAAAAAAACACCATGAGTAATGACTTTTGATGACCTGCTCACGTTAGATTAATGTTGAATACTGAATCTAGAACTACTTCAGATCCCAAGATCACCTACACCACAACAGAGGCTGTTGCAGGGTTTCATCCGAAGCCTGACTGGGCCCTCTTAGCACCCTGGGTCCCCTATCGGATGGTGGGTGGTGGAGTTGGGGCTGTGGCTGGGGTTGGGTGTGGCTAACGCTAGCAGCAGAGACCGGCAAAGGACCAGTAAGAGGAGGACAATCTGAGGGATGAGACAAATTTAGAGTTTGTCCGAGGTCTAGTTTAGTATGGAGAGTGGTTGCTGACGAGGATGTTAAGGTGGAGGGGAGGTGAGGCTGGGTGGCGGGTGTACACTCTGTGACAAAAGGAGGGGATTGTGTGGGAGTCGAGGGGCGAGCGGCGAAGGTATCTGTATGAGAGGAGGAGCAGAATGTGAGCTTAGCGTGACGTGATACAACGTAGAATGTGGCATCGGACGCGGCTCCTGTACGTGCGTTCCACGCTGTGTGCTGCGTTTACTTTGTCAGAATCTCGTCCGCTTCTACTGTAAATGAGCAGAGTTGCCGGGGAGGGACGTGGCTTTGAAAAGTCACCATTTTATCAGTAAATGTAATCGAAGAGTAAATATTCGGATGAATACCTCGCTTGGTCTTCTCTCTGACGGGAGTGGAGTGAGCGGTGGGGCTGGGCTGTCCGAGAAAAGTGCTGCTGCACAAAACAAAAGGAGAATGACAAAAATAGCTAAAGAATCTCACCTAACAGTTGGTGGGTTTGATGGATTCACAGAACAAAAATCTTACCTAGTTTCCTTGACAGATGTAAGAGTGTCCTCTCGGCCTCTGGGAGCTTGTTTACTGAAAACGAGAGCAGCTTATCGTTCACAAGTGAAAAACAAGCTTCTTCTGTCAGTGCATGTGTCTTTATTCTTTGTTGTGTACCTAACAGTCGACTCCAGATCCATTTCTTCTCCCAGGCCTGAAGGGTCTGTCTGCTTGGATGTTTTTGCCTCAGAGGTCGACGTTGACAGAGCCTTCTTCCTGCTCAGCGCTCCTGCTAACCAGTCATCCTCCTCCTCCTCCTCCTCCTCCTCTTCCTCTCTCCTTCGGCCTTTAGAGACCTCTGGCTTGGCTTGTTTGGGGATAATATCGGTTATGGCTGCCGTGGACGTGGCATGACTACCAGTCAGGGAGGGTCTTCTCTCTAATGAGGGAGAGGAAGGAGCCTTTGGAGACTCTGTGAAGGTTTTGGCCTCTTCAGCATCCCCCACCAGGAAGGTGCGGTCGTCGTTTGTCTTGAGGCCCAGCCAGTCGGCCGAGCTGCATTGTCGAGTGGGGGTGACAGGTTTTGGTTTCTTCTCCGGGGTCGAGGGACTGACGTCCTCTGTAGAAAACCTGACGATGAGACAAAAAATCTAGGGTTCAGTTTACGATGGCAGAAAAAGAGCCACAGAGATTGGAGTTCACACACACACACCTGACGGACTGTCTGCGGGACTGGCGCCCCTCAGGCGTGGATCCCAGGGTGGGCTGATACGAACCAAATGTGAGGTCATCTTCTGATAAATGGGAACAGAATTAGCGTTTAAATATTTGGTCCTTTTTAAAAAGCGTTACTTGTGCTGAGCAGAGGACCGCGGCGCTCTTTACTACCTCTCCCGCTGGAGGTCCTCTCGTGTTGCTGCTTCTCCTGAGACGGAGGCGGGTCCTTCCTCTCGCCTGTCGGAGGTCGCTCCAGAAGTCGAGGGGAAGTCAAACTCTCCAGAATCTCATCGAGTTTGGTACGAGGTCTCTGAGGGGTCTCACTCCTGAGGAAAGGAGGACGCAACAGGACGAAAGAGACCACGTTAAGAGACAAACGAAGGCAGGGAAACTTGGCCTTTATGCATGAAACAGTGAAGGTGAACCAAAATAAAAAAGCCTGATTCTGAAAGATGTTGCTTCGTAAAACACTGTCAATGTTTGTCTTTGTTTATAGCAGCATCCCCAAAGCCCAGAGCACTACAGCAGTAATTATTTATCGTTAGAGCACTATAAATAAGGACAACAATGAGAGTGAGAACAGAGCTGTTACCTTTCCGTGTTGGACCAAAGCGCAGTCTCTTTTTTCTTGGGTTTGTTTTTATCGCTGTCAAATCCCAGCGCGTCCATTAGGTCATCCTTATCCTCATCAAATGTGAGACCGCTCTGTTTTTTTGCTGCTGATGAACAAAGAATACACACACACACACACATACGCGTACTGTACTGTACTGTAGTATTTGTTGGTTTGAAGTTTGAAAATAATAAAATAATCATTTGAAGGCTCACATGTTTCAGTCTTTAGGATGGGAGATGCTAAAGGAGACGGAGCAGATTTTTCCGGCTTGGCCGGCTGTACTCTGGGTTTAGGTTTGGGCTTCGTTTCATCTGGAAGCAAGTCATCAAGTAGATCCGCCAGAGGGTCGTCCAGATCTGCAGAGGGAATTACATTCTTTATACTCTTGCATACTTTTATTTTTGGGCACCAGACTGCAGTAGATGAAGAATCATCATTATGTTTCTAAACGTCACTACAATGTACACATATGTTCAAATCTATCTAAATCCAAACACAGAGACACTAATGTACCTGTAGTGTAAGGTTTCTGACCAAGACCTTCATCATCGTCACCACTCTCTAAACGAATGCAGCAGTTTGAGAGGAACAAAGCAAAGCTGCAAGTAAACAACCGCTGAGTAACGTGAAGCTCGTCGTCAGAGGAGGATGCATCAGGGAGGCTCACTCACCAGAGAAGGTGAACTTCTTGTAGTTATGCGCTGTAGACGCGGGGGCAGAGTTTGGCTTCCTCCCTGCTGCGGTGGGTTCATCTGAGAGCAGAGGGGGGGGGGGGAACACAGCCCTCTCTGATTGCTGCTATTAATGCAAACTTCAAAGCTGGTAATAATGCGGAGCTAATAATGAGAGAATAATGTATGCAAGACCGCTCCGCACTGGATTACCTGCTCCCTCTGGTTTTACTTTCCTTTCCAAGGTGGAGGAGTCTTTCTTTGGCCCTTCATTACCAGATGGCTTCGTTTGTGCAGGAGCTGATCTGGGCTTTTTCTTTGATGCAAAAAGGTCAGCATCCATATCATCCATGTCCTGTACAAGGAGCCAGAAAAAACAATGTGTCGACAGCTACAAAGCTGAACTCTGTCTCTGTTTATTACACAGTTTATAATGACCTACCTTCATGTTCTTCAGGATGTCACTGGGGTCTGCTGCCGAGACATCAGAGTCCTGGACAAAAACAGAAAATAGTAACAAAGATATAATAAAATAATGATAAAAGTATAAGACTGTGAACATATACATGTATCTTTTCACAGCATACCTCAGTGTCCCCGTCCCTCTTCACCTCATCTGAGAGCATACTGAAGATGTTATCAGTGGCAGAAGTGCTGGAGAAGAAAACAACAACTCAAAAACAGTTATGATTCATAATTAGTGTGTAACTCTTTGATTCCTCCAACTTACCGAGTTAAAGGTCCACTGCGAGTTGCTTTTCCCCTTCCTGGGAGTTCTGGTGAGTGAATCATTAAAAAGGAAATATAACGCATTAAACACTCACAGTGATAAAACAATAATAATGATGATTCTGTCCGGTGAAATGCTCACTTACTTGTATCATCAAATAAGCTGTCAAGCAAAGCTTCTTCTCTCAGTGAACCTAGGAAAACCGTATGATACACTATATTAGTACACTTTAAGTTGGCTTGGCCTATAAGAGTATATCCATTCTGATTGTACTGCCACCACCAGATATGTGTTGGTTGTTTTTGCTGTTATTCTGCAATCGAGTACTTGTTTGTAAATGTATTTCTGTTTCTCTGATACGATAATAACACAGTAAGCAAAAGAATAAATGGGGTAACGTTACAGAATTCAAATAACACTTATGGGAACTTACTTTTGGATGGTTTGCCCTTCTTTGCAGCCTATAACGTCACACAACAGTGAATATAATGAGATATTTTACAGCTGTAAACATTCGTATATATGCACACCAAGAGATTTAAAACACGAGTTTATTTTATTTTTTAGGAATCCTATTAACACCGATACATCATTAAAATGTTGACACTAGAAAACCAACTTGACTCACCATTTTTTTAAATCTCTCCAGCTAACGTTAGCTTAGCGTAAAGTGTGAGAGTAGCTAACTTAGCTAGCTAATGTAGCTAACCTAGCTAAATCTGATTAGGCGTCTCCGGTCTCCATTGGTAACCACTATGGCGCGTTCATATTAACAACCCAAAACAACACGCTCGTGGTATTTTAATATGAAAACGCGTCGCATCGTTTGCGTGCTTTAATACAACCGTGTGTAGCCAGTGAGCATCTTTAAAACGGCCCCGTTAACGTTACTTCCAGTTAACATTGAAACGAAACGCACCCCCGCTACTACAGCTGTAGCTCCCAGACGCTTCCTGTTTACAGTTCGCAGTGCATTGTGGGTATTGTATTTTTTTATTTATTTTTTTATAGCTTTCCAAGGTAGTTTTTTTCAGCGCACACTTTAAGGAAACACGTTTTAGAATAAGGTGTTTGTTTTGGGCTGTGTTGACATGATGAAGGTGCTTGTTGTGGACTTCCTCTGACTTCTTCACCTGCTTGTTTACTTGGTGAAGCCAATCAAACGCTTTGACCACCAGGTGGCGTCAGAGTGTAGAAAACCAGTCAAAATAAATCAGTTTCAACAAAACTGAAGAGCTGAATAATTTATATTCTGAAGCCAATGTTTAATTCAGTAAGGTCTAGGCCTGATGTTGCCTTAATCAGCACAACGATAACCAGTGAGCATGTTGCTCAAAGTTCGGCTCATAACACTGTATTTCTCCAGAGTTGGGATGGTTGGGATTAGACATGCATGCCAACGTCACGTGATTTTGTTTTGATCATTCTGTCAAAACACAGAGATTTATAACATGAGCATCGCAAACCAGCACACACCCTCTGTTCGAAATGTCTGGCCATGCATGCAGGAATATGTTTTGTAGATAACGGTGATGATGGAGGAGTTTGTTGCTTTATGCTCCGTATCAATATTTAGGAATTTTTGCACTGTTGAGTACACTGAAGATTTCAAAACAGGAAATTCCTGCTTTTACTTGGTCAAGGCTGAAAATCACAAATTTTTAGAGATGATAATTGATTGTGAGGCAAATGTGCAGGCAGAATGAATGGTTGTGACTGTAACCAAATATGAATTATCAAGAAAACAATACCAGTTCCAACTACGGAAGCCTGTGGTGATGAGGAAAATAAATGCTTCCCTGATGTTATTATAAGAAAAACAAGCACCTTTTTAATAAATCATCAGACAATTAAACACAGTTGTTGAGAGACACCATTCAGAAGAACACAAAGGTATTTCATTGTTCTTTTTTTTAATCAGTGGGCTTCTACAACATGAACCTTTATGAGACTCGCAGACTGGA
Organism: Anarrhichthys ocellatus; assembly: GCF_004355925.1. NCBI lineage: Eukaryota > Metazoa > Chordata > Actinopteri > Perciformes > Anarhichadidae > Anarrhichthys > Anarrhichthys ocellatus. Next base: position 3,941,893 of record NW_022280056.1, read on the forward strand.
CATATCTGCCATTTACAACACACCACATGACTTCAGCCCCGTTTTCTAAAGAAATTATAGGTCACTTATGAGATCTTAAGAGCAGCTACTCTTTAAATGCATCCAGTCAAAGCTCATCCTGTCCTCATACATACATTTAACACTAATCATTAAATTGTTTGAATCAAAACAGGAAATAACTATTGCTTGTTTTTATGCAGAGGCACACAATTTATCATTTTTTACCCTGATCAATATTAGTATTGTACAACATTGTAAATTCAGTTTTTATGATGATTATACAGCATTTGTCACTCAGTTGGCATTTCCTGTTCCAGTGATGAGAGCGCCTGCAGGACAGACAGGGGGAGCCATGATCAAAACAGGCCTCATCGACCGTGAAGCCTGGTGGAAGCCTCGGCGACAGCTCTCAGGTGCATTCAATCAAAATGTGGTCAATGAGAGAAAGCTACAAAAAAGGTTACAGGAAACCTCAGGAGGGAATAAGTGTTGATAGCAGAGGTCCCTGCGAAAAGAAGACCAAACAAATGCTTTTTTGTCCATTTGTTTTCTTGTTTATTCTTAAAATATATTAAAATGACAGCGATCACCTGATGCTCACCTGACTTGATGATAGCCGACTCTGGTCTGTAGGTGAGAGGGGAAACACAAGAGAAGTAAAAGCCGACATGCAAAGTCATGATTATTTCAGGAAATAATCATTCATAAAGAAGTCTACCACTCTGACTCAGCTGAACGTGTGCCACCGTACAATTATTCAGAGTAAAAACAGTAAGATAACACATCGTGATCTGCAAGAAACCTCCATGCAATGGTGACTGTTGTTAAAGTTAATGTCTTTGTATTTAGATCTTTTCAGTTTCATTAAGCGTTGTGGTTGTAAGGAGGTAATGTACTTATAATAATAATAATAATAACCCTCTGAAGAGATGATGGATTGTTGTTCTGCCTCTGAATCATTTAGTATTAGCAGTGAATGCTTAAAAGCTAAATGTGGGGCAGGCGTCTTCGCTCTTTATGCATCTGTGCCTCTGTAACATGCTCCACTGCTCCACTTTCTCCCCTTGTCTGGAGCCCCCTCTGTAAACCACACACACACACACACACACACACACACACACACGCACACACGCACACACGCAAACTAGTTCCACATGACTGTCAGTGTCTCTTTGTCCGTCTGTTTTCCTGTCTCTTTGTCATGCACTTTGTTTTGGCAGTTGATTTATTTTGAATTTACAACTTCATTCAATTCAACAAGCTATTTCTGTTCAACAGGGTATGATTTAGGGCGGGACTAACTTGTGATTGACAGGTTGCTAACAGATTCGTATACGGCGTCTCTACATCACTCCTCCACAATCCAAATATGGTCGCTTCCGTTCACTGGTTGCAAAAAAGCCAACATGGCGACAGCCGTAATCCAAGATGGCGACGGCGAAAACGCCGGACTCCAGGCTTCAAAAAGTCAGTCCACAAACAAATGGGTGATGTCATGACGGCTACGTCCACTTCTGATATACAGTTTACGGTTGGAAGTACAAGACTATAATCACAGGAGAACCCTTTTTAGCCCCTGTGGACATACACTGCACATCCTCAGTCAGTTTTCATTGACTTGATGGTTTTGGTGTCCTTACTCTGTGACGCTCACTGTTGTCTTTTTGGGGTTTCTGCTGCTCCGTTGCTCTTCATGTATGGCACGTCTTTCTCACCGGCGTCTCTCTGCCTGTGATACAGAACATAATACTCAAAAATGAAATGCCTCGTATAAATCATCACGGTGCCTTCTTGAACACACACTTATGTGGAAACACGTTGGTAAAGAAACTCATTAAAATAATGGAGGTTTAGCTTGTTTATTAGCTCATAATTGTGTGAGGGAGCTGTTGCCATGATCCATGGTGCTGTAGCCTCTCGGTATTGTTTGCCATTGCTGTGTGAATGGCTGAGCAGGGCCGGGGGGGGGGGGGGAGAGAAGGTTGCACTTTGAGTCAATTAGCAGCCATGAGCTGCAGAGCTCTGATGCTTTTTCCTCCATTCTTCTCTCCATTAGAAAGAAAACCTGGAATACACTGTTGTTATGTATCGAGCCATGTCTGCACACTGTTGCTCAAGGCAAACCCTAAAATTATCACTGGAGTGATTTCCCTCACTGCCCCACACATGCACCCGTGTGTTCACACTTGTAGTATGGGTGGAAGTATTTTATGTGTATTTATTTTAGTAGTATTTAATTATTTTACTCACAAGCCTCAAGCTGTTTTTTTTGTTTTTTTGTCAGGCACTTAACAGCGCAGTGTGAATCCAGATCTTGACGAATATAATAGTTTCTTCTTTCAGAATCAGACAGATTCTAACGACCTGCTGAACATCTGAAGAGTTCACGATCGGTACTCACGGTTTGATCTTGCTGGAGAATCGCTGCCGCAGGATGAGAGCGATGGTGGTGAGGACCACCATAGTGGTGCACATGGTCCTGCCAAGGATCCCCCCCCACCTCGGGGCCGAGGATGGTTCACAGCACCGAGACTTCTCCTCCCATTGAAAGGCTTGAATGGTGGAAAGGCAGAATTTTGTCATGTAACAGTCTGACTATTTCAGTCTGTTGGCTCTCACTCGTGACTGGGGAGATTAGCTCAGAGGATTAGCTTGGATCAAGGATCTAGGAGGTAAAGAGAGCATGCTGTGTGTTTCTGTTTCTGTTCCCACTTCGTCACCATGTCGTCAACGCAGCGGGATAATGTTTGTTTCTGTTAAGAAATGGCAACATTTTGTGAGAGGGCCTGTTAAAATTGTCTCTAAGCGGCACTTCAACACATATATCTGGATGAGACTAATTCACCGTGGGCAGAATGCAGTGTTCCTAGAATATGTAATGAAAAGAGAGAGCGTATCGTGGGATAAATGAAGGTGTGAATAGGGACTTCCAGCAGCTTATACTTAGCACTGCTGACTCAAGCAGAGAACAAGGGAGCAGTTGGGCGAGCAAGAGAGAGAAAGGTCTAATTATGTCACACTTAATGCAATAATGAATCAGATATTCAAAGGATCCAACGTTGAGGCAGTGGGTTTTTTCTTTGTATTTTTATTTCAAAGTTGTGTTGAATACAGATAGAAAGGTGAGTCATAATGAAAAAAAATTACAACCATCACAATTAACTGTTAGAAAATGTAAAAATGTCCTCTGACTATCCCATAAAGCGAACACAAGTGGGCCCAGGCTGATAAAGGGAAACATCACATGATATTTAGAAAGAACCGTATAAACGCAGCAGTGTTTTGTTGCTGATTTTTTTTTAAGATTTACACATTCGGTAAAAGGCACATCCAAGTCAAATGTGACCTCTTGTCCACTGTTAGGTTTGCAGTTTCTTTCCTTTCGCTCTCCCTCGCTCTCTCTCTCACACACACACACACACACACACACACACACACACACACACACAGTTAGCCATCCATACCATCCAGTGCATGTTTATATTTAGAGTACATGTCCCATGGCCCACGAATATCTAAGACTACATTAAACAGTATTCCTCGTATTGGTCCCCACATACATTGCTTCCCGTCATTCAGTACAGTTGATTAATCCCTCTCTTATGAGGCCATTGGCCAAACATTAAAAGTCTCTCATGGTTCAATAAACCCAGACTAAAATCTTCACCCGGTTGAGGTTGACAGCTTCGTCCAGCCCACTTCCTCATAGACGGCTGTGATGCTGCAGTAGATTGTGGCAAAGAGTTTGGTCCACGCCACGGCCACCTCCGGCGTCACCACCGCTGGAAACTCTTCTCCCAGGACCTCCAGTATCACGCCACTCAGGATCTGGACATGACACAACAAACATGTACTTAGTTGTGACTCTTTGAGTTTCCATTAGAGGAGTAGTTTGTAGCCTCAGACAACAGTTCGTATGATATTTTACAAAAAGTTACTCCTCATTTTTCGCACGGGTCAATTGCCGCTTTGTTACATGCTTACAATCTTTTCAAAATTTAACTTCCGTCTTCACAGAAAGCTCAGTTAGGTTTAGGCAACAAAACTACTTATTTAGGTTTAAGAAACGATCGTCGTTTGGCAGCAAGTGGCAAACCCAGACCCTGGGGTTAAAGGGTCCTTTATGACCTTTGTGGGATACATTCACAGACTGTATTTAAGAAGTGGACGTAGTCATCGTGACGTCACCCATTGGTTTGTGGACTGATGTTTTGAAGCCCCGAGTTCGACAATTTGCCCATCGCCATCTTGTTTTTTTTTGCAACCAATGAACATAAGTGACCATATTTGGAATGCGGAGGAGTGACGTAAAGACGCCGTATACGGCTCTGGTATTGTCAGCAACCTGTCAATCATAAGGTTGACCCGCCCTAAAGCATCCCCTGCTTTATGGTCTATTTGACTCTAAATGGAGCATAAGTTACTAAATGAACATCTTGCTGTATTGAAGAAGACTTGAAACTAGAGATTGAGACCATAAACTCATGTTTACAATGTTTACTGAGGTAATAAATCAAGAGAGAAGTAGAGTCATCTTCTCATAGACTTCTATACAATTGGCCCCCTGCAGGTCAGTAGAAAGAATGCAAGTTTTAAGACACTTCTGCATTGGCTTCATTGTCAGAAGAAGAGTTTGCCGCCTAGATACATCCCATAATGTACATCTGCTCCTGCAGTTCATGTTTTAGTTCTTTCAGTTTATATTGCAGCTCTACTTTCTGCCATGCCTAAATATTTTGTACCAAACATTAAATTTGATTAATGTGTGTGTAAATCCTTTTTTTATTTACCTTAAAGTACACAGGCTCCACCTTGTGCCGCACGGCGTGCGCCTTGCCCACCAGCTTGAGCACCGAGGCCACCTTGTCTGAGTTGTCGAGGCTCTCCACCAGCGTGTTGAGGGCGCTCATGACTCTGCCAGCGTGCTTCCTCAGCTGGCTGCTCCTCTCCAGCTCCTCCGGCTCCTCGATGTTCTTGAACTGGCTGAAGAACTGCTTGGACGAGGGGAAGTTCACGAACAGCCTGCAAAGGAAGGAGAGCAAACGAGAGATGTGAGTGTGAGCAGCTGCTGCGAAGCTCGGCAAATCTCATCGCCCTACAGCCAGCACCAGCTCGATCCTGCAAACCCACGTTCATCTTTGGTTTTCCAGCTGGCAAGATACCCTGAGTAAATACCAGCACTGACATGAGGGAGCTGCATATTTTCCTTTTAGATGTTTGCTTTAAACTACTGTCAAAGTACTGCATGGTACAAAGGAAGAAACATCCATCTGTAGAGAAAACATGACAGAACACTGCAGGTGATTATATAATAATATGTATAAGGCAATAAAGCCACATTAGTTTCCTTTAGTTACTCTCATTTCACATTACATAAATACATTTTGCAGCATCAGATAAAATGTTTATCATGAAGGTTGATCCAGTTCTTTTCAGTTGTTTTATATCTGTTTGTCTTTTCCCGATGTACTGTCAGAGTTTGTATGTTGGTAAAAGTTGCTCCAATTCATAAGCAAATAAAGCAGATATAGAAAAATAACATCCGTTGCACTTTTTGTAAATTATTTTTGTGTTACAGGACTGGGTGTTACCCCAGTGTAGCCTACTATTGTAAATGTCATTGTAAATTAAGGTTTGAAGAATCAATCATTTCTTACCGGTATTTATTTGTGGTTATGACGCCCTCACTCCAAGCATATCTCGCACCAGAAAACCATAGTTTCTTCATTTCATTTAGCATGAATGTTATTTTTGGTTCAAGTTCCAGCACTAATATTTCTTTGCACATCCTGCTTTCTTTCCAAGAACAGTCAGTTCAATGAAACTTTCTTCGGTTTATATCCCCGTTTGACCCCAAGAAGTATCACAGAGAATTAGAAAAGACGAACCTAAAAACACCCCCTCCCTCAGTCTGGGAAGAGGGCCAAAGCATCTGGTTGCTGACCTGGCGACACACCTCCCACTGTCTCTGCAACAGCTAACACACAAAGAACCAAACATTCCTCTGATAGCTCTGAAGAATATAGCTGGATATAAGTTTCGCGTGTGATCTTGAGTGTCTGAGAGCGTCTCAGCTCTGGGAGGAGGGCCTTGTGATTCCAGTTTCACCGCAATCTAACGAGGAGCTGCGGTGTTTAATCGCTCTCTCTTGTAATTGCATTACTGTGGCTGCATTTAAATAGCCTCATTAGTATTTTATATCATCATTGGACCCTTAATTCTTCCTTGGCTGTTTTCTTAAAGACTAACTGAAGAGCTGAATCCAGAGACAGCGTCCTAATTTGATACTTTGGATCTCCTACCCTGAAGACTTTTCGTTTGGAGGACTCAAAAGGTTCAGGAGAGTGACAGTGATTTGTTTTTACTGCTGAAGGGAGAATTTACTACGGTCATGCTTATCGATCAATCCCCATTCCTCAAATTCCTGAGGGTGGTGGGGCACTTGTGAAGGAATGCGGCAGAAAAAAAACAGGGGAAATTGAGCTAAATTAATTTTTGTTTCCACATGTTTATCATAAAAGGAAGAAGAGCAGGATTTGTTTTGTTAAAGTGCTGCAGCTTAATCCCTAATAGTCAGAAATCTGTAAAAAAACAACAGTATCTTACTGATGAGTCTGTTTGCGACCTGCTTTTTTTCTGACCTCCTTCTCAACTTTCATCTCCTGCAATCAAAAGATTAGGAAGGCGTGATGTGTCACGCAGGGAACCTCGTCACATGCGAAAGACCATCTAAGCCTTCACGTCAGCGCTTTTCCCATTCAGAGGTTTTGTTTTTTTGCAGTTCCAGTGAAGTGTTTGAATGCCCCTCCTGTAGTGATGACATCTCTCATCCATGAGGAGCAGAGAAAAGAGTCTGGCAGCAGCCCGGCTACCAGTGATGACAGAGACATGTTCCTGCCGAGCCTTCTATAAATCATCTGAAGCATGAAAGGGAGCCCTTGCCAAAGCTGTCTGATTAATGGATTCCCATGTTTAAAGTTGGCCTCTACGATTTGATGAACGACATTAAGAAAAAGGTGAGGTGAGGTGAGAGTATTACGTTGCAAAAGTATGAGCTCCTTTGGACAGATTAGCAAACTTCTAATGTCAACGAGATCATTTGAATTTAGCAGCTGCATTCGGTGGGATAATCCCAGTCTGGGTTCAAGTTGATGTATCTTTGCAGTTTTTTTTGTGTGGCAGAAAAGCATCAGTGGAGCTTTTACTCCAGCAGGTGCAGTTATCTTACAGAGGGGGGGGGGGGGGGGAATTTGACTTTATCAGTGGTGAACTGATTAAAGTTGCGGGAAATGAGGAGAAATTATGAAAAGTCCCAAAATAGGAATTGGATACTATGCATACAGTTTTGTATTGACCCATCATCAGTGCATGTACCATTCATGTTTCTATTCGGGTCGCAGGGGCAGCAGGTTTAGGAAGATATTCCAGATGTTGCTCTCCACAGCTACAGCTCTTCCTGGGGAACCCCGGGGCGTTCCCAGTTCAGACTAGATCTACAATCCCTCCAGCGTTTTCTGGGTCTACCCCGGGGGGCCTCTTACCAGTCAGACATGCCCAGAAAACCTTTACAGGGAGGAATCATTTTGGCCGCTTGTATCCACGACTTCATTCTTTCTGTTACTACCAAAAGCTCATGACTATAGGTGAGGGTTGGAGCATAGATGGACCAGTAAATCAAGAGCTTTGCCTTCTAGCCCAGCTGCCTCTTCACCACGAACGGTTCGGTACAACGCTCCCTCGCATCACTGCTGAGGCCGCACCGAAACCGCTCCACAAGACCCAGAGATACGTGAGCTCCCTCGCTTGGTGAGGCAGTGACTTGCTCCCGAACCCCGGAGGCATGCGATCCACCGCAGAGAACCATCACGGCCTCACACTTGGAGGTTCTGACTCTCATCCCAACCGCTTCACACTTCAAACCGACTCCAGTGCGTGCTGAAGGTGTTGATGATGGAGCCAACAGAACCACATCATCTAGAGCAGAGACGCAACTCTGAGGTCCCCAAACCAAAGACACTCTCCTCCCCCTGCTGCGCCTTACTTTTATCATAAACTAAGAAACGTTCACATTGACACCACATTTATGAGGATGTTTTATTCTCGCTTTTTAACATCTGTTGTTTTGCGTCACTTACCTTGAAAGACACAAACAAGACCCTGTCTATCATTGCCGTCCATTGAATAACATGTGAATTATTCGTGTGCTGACTGATTGGGATAATAGAGAATACCTCACCTTTGTGTCACATGCAACCGCTGATCAAGCATCTCACTTCTAATTACACTGTCAGAATGATTGAAATATCTTCCTAACTGTGCGTTAATGATTTCAAGCTTCATACAGGAGATTAAAACTAAGAAAAAGCAATACCTGACTAGTATGGCCACCCCAACATCATCACAGTTCTGGTAGACTTTTGCCCAGGAGTCCTGGACCATCAGCCTCTCCTTGTCGGTCAGTGGGATTGGTCTCTCCAGGGGGTCGCCCTCTCCCTGCATCCTCTCCATCTGGAAACACAGTTGTGCAAAGCTGAGCACGTGCAGAAGGCAACGCTGATGAGAGCAACCCCTCCCTTCAAGATAAACACTATATTTTTACCTTCTTTTTTTCTTGTTTGTGTCTCTTTCTTGGCGAGAGAGGAAGAAAAATCTGTTTCCCTTCCCTCCCCCCCTTTGCTCTCCACCTCTGAATCTGTGCTGAGCGAGTGTGAGTGACGAACGGGCTGCAAAAACACAAGAAACACATGCAGCGAATGAGGAGGAGCCTCTCTACTCTCTCTTTTCAACTCTCCCTTCCCTTCCCTCCCTCTCCCTTTCTCTCTCTCTCTCTCTCTCTGTCTGTCTCCCTCCACCTCACCTTTGTAGGTGGCTTTTGATGAAAACATGATGAGATGGGAAACAAATCCATCATAAGAGAGTCAGATGTGTAATTCATGCGAGGGGCGAACCCAGATGTAATGTAATATTATGATGTTGAAATAAGATAAAGGAGCACTCTGACCTTTTACCTCCATCGTCACCATTCCAGACTAACCAGGAGATTAAACTGTAATATTGAATTCCTCGCAAAGCCGACGTAAATGTAGGGACACAAAATGAAACAGCATGACTTCCATCAGAATTAGGGCAGGCGTCTATTTGCTTTAGTTTGTTGTTCTGTGCTTCTGATAAGATACAGATTATACGAACGTGTTCCCGGTCTATTTGTTCATGACTTTATCCTGTTCATTATCTGCACAGACCCTCAAGAGAGCCACGCAGCTCTCATTTGCACTTCTTTTTTAAATTTGTACATTGTCCACTGTGTGTTTTGATGGGGGTTATCAGTGGGAATTCATATATTGCCTGCAGTGTAGCTGAAAACTTGAGAATGTTCTTAGTCAGCATTTACGTGAGGTAAGCGGGTTCAAGTTTCCAAAAATCTGGGCGTTAGCCGCCAAAGGAGAACAAACATGGAGCAGAGAGAAGACTTCAGATTTTTCAATAATCGCCTGAGGGGATATTTGCGGCCTGACTGTGGACAGAAGTGCCAACAATGAACGGACACGTGTGAAACATTGACAGAGTCCTTGAAAGTTTACTATTAACAATCAAGTTAGTGTGGGGATGGGGGGGGTAAAGTTGACACACGTCATGTTTCTGGAATTGCTGTGCCTCAGATATCTCAGAATTCATAAATGTGTGTCCTGCGTACGATTATCAAACTGGTTTGTTAAGGATTAGCTGTGGTCGGCTTAAATTGTTATGGATCAGACGAACAGATAGACTTGTTGGTGAATGATTGATGATCAACACCCTCTGCTTGTACCAGTTCATCATTACACAGAGGAAGTCTGATACATTTGGCAATGCTTTGTAATTACTTCCACTGTCTCCACCCATACCAGAACATTCAGACTAGTTTTTGATAAGAATGATGGTGTACCTTGAACCCGTTCCCTCTAATCATCTCGTTATGTTACACTCTGACATAACTCTACTCAGTAGATCCAGGGCTAATGGATAATGACATCTAGTGGACAGTTGGAGTGGTTCTGCTTCTCAGGAGCTGACCAAATTAAATATTTGAGATGGGTTTATGTAAATAATTCATAGAAAAAGTAAATGTGTACATATCTGTGAGAAAGCCCCTTCTATCAAAATCTAAAGGCAGAAATAATGTAAATAACTTTGTTTTTTTGTCTAATGATTAGCTGCTTGACTTTATACTATCATCCTCGACATTTTAAATATGTTTCCAGTGAGATAATAATGACTTTATGTGTGAACTTCCTGGTGTCAAAACAATATTTTGTTATGTCTAAATTATAATTCCCTTCTTATCCTGTTCTCAATTTATATATTTTTTAAAAATTCTATATGTCCTTTTTAAACCATTTATTAAGTTATGAAAAAGAACCACGCAGTGATAAGAGTAGCCCCTTGTAGTAGTATAATAATACCTATAAGCGGGCCACCGTAGTTCTCTGACACACAGGGGTGACCGGAGGGATATGTTGTTGCTTGCAATCTGGAACCTCACCACTAGATGCCACTAAATCTCACTCTGTTTCTTTAAACAAGGGAACTTTACTAAAACAACAAGGCAGGTAAGTCCAGCTGTTACACTTACCAATCCTCAAATATGAGCAAATTTCACTTTTAAAAAACACAAAATGAATGTAACTCAATACATATGTATGATCTCAAACCATCTCATACAACAATTACAGCATCATAATATGTACAATATATAAAACATATGTCATTGCTCAATATCAATATTGTAAATACATTTTTAAATGACTACTAAATAGCAAAAATCACAGTTCTGTACCGATTTATACCAATATCTACGCATTCAAATTGCCCAAATGCTTCCCGTAACTACGTCAATCACGTGACGATCAGGCATTCTCAACTTCCGTTGACGCAACTTCCTCTTTAAACGGCTCCGCTTCGTTTCGCTCGCTTCCACGATTGGTCGGCGTTCCCACCGTGACGTCTTTTCTCGGGGGGGGGCGGGGCTCTCCTTAAACAGGAAGTCTGACGTAACGTTTATTTTGGAAAAAACGAAGTGGAGGCAGCGGTTGACGGGAAAAATGGAGCAAAACGTTGAGGATTACAAGGTATTTTTTTGAAGTTTCACAATACGTCACTGTCTGTATTTTAAAACGTTTGAGTTGTTGACGACTTTTCTTCCTCTTCGCCTACGACATTTCAGGATGAAACTCCTCGAGCGTGTTGTCGTTATTAGCTTATTGTTGATACTACATGCTAGCTGTCGGCTCTGAAGTCAGCACACCTGACAGCGACATGTTGTCATCAGGCTGGATAAAAGATGTCTGACTCTGCTGTGTGTCTATAACCAGTTAGACCTGCCTGAAAAGCCAGTCGATACTGGGTCATAATGGTGAAGACTACTTGCTTTTCTTTTCTATTTTTTTGTCATGTATGATAATACTCTTCATACATTTGGTCGATAAAACAAGCAATTTGAAGCGTCATAATCAGCAGATTAATAGATGATCAACGTTTACCAAACATGATCTGCAATCTGGCACAACCTGAACACAAGCTGCTCTTCATTTTCAGCTCACATTTTATGATTTATATCCTCGACACTGATTCTGTTTTTTCTCAGCTGATATTTGAGAAGGAGGGAGTTTACCTCCACACAAATGCCAAGAGGAGTAACCAGGACACAACCATCCCCGGGTTCATCCGCATTGTGGAGCGGGTAAGCTGAGTGGTCGGGACACGAAGCGGGGAAATCAAAAGAAGCGCTGCGATTGTTAAACGTGCGTTTGTTTTTAGGCCGGATTGCCAGCTTTAGAGTGGAGCCCACTGGAGGATGAAGGCCGCAGCGCCCCCGCTGTGCTCTACACCAAAAAGGTCAGTAATCATCTGCTTGCTACAAATGAGGAATTTCAGTTAATTTCATTTCTGATATAACTGCCATTAACCCACTTCTTCCTAGGATGGAGAAGGAGGAGAGGAGGATACAAACTTCGACCCTGGGTATGAGCCCGACTGGGCCGTAATCAGCACGGTGAAGAAGGAACGAGATCCGGTCCCTCTCAAAGACTCGGGTGCCGTTCACACGTCTGTCACTTTTAGACCAACAGTTATATTATAGAAAAGGCTGCATTCAAAACTAAATGTTGCCTATTTTCGCCCGCAGGTCAGTGGTCGTTCTCGCTGCCTCTCTCAGAGCTGTACTCTCTCCGGAGGGCTCGGTTCTCTTTGGGGCGAAACTTCCTGGTGCTGACAAGTAGAGGCGGCCACCCGCTGCCGGCTCTGCACTTCCACAGAGGAGGAACCAGGGAGCTGTTTAGGGCCCTGCAGCGTTACATCATGCTGGACCAGTAAGTGTCATCATCCTGATTCCTCTCAAGACAGCTGACGTGCAGTTCCAGACCTACAGAGCTGTTCACATCTGTGTTTGCTGATCACACGGTTTCTGTTGTCATCACCAGGTCACCGGTGGACGGGCGGCTGTTCATTGCCTACCCTCACGACCCGGACGCTCTCTCTCAGTCCTTCGATAAGCTGCAACTGTTCGACGACGGAGGCGCTGATCTTGTTTCGGTGATTTGTTTTTATTTTTTTATCATAAAATCTTTATTATCAATACCAATGACTCACTGATCAAAGTCCCGTACGCTCAGTGATGAAGCTTGTGACTTCTGTGTCACTCTGTCTAAAGTGGGGGTAGATAAACTCTGTCAAGCTTGTTGCAACTCTCCCTCAAAGTATAAATGACCTCTCCGTCTGTTCTCGCTGTGATCCTGTTCAGAGATTCATCCAGGACCCATATGCCACCACATTTGGGGGATTCTCCAAAGTCACCAATTTCTTCAAAGCGGCACTTAAACCTCCGGGTTCCCCCGCCCACTTCCGTACTGCTCAGGACCCAAGTTTGCCCCCCCACTCCGATGAAGAGCCGGGCTTCGAACTCATCAACTGTGTAAGAGAAGGAAACAAAAAAAGGAGCAATTTAGAGCTAACGCACAGAGATTACAGCTTGATGTTAAGAGAATCTTAATCGGTTGTTAACGGTTGTGTCTGTCTTTCCATTAAGGGCGTAGAGCTCGGTCCAAGACCAGACGTGACCAGGGGACAACCTTTGAACAAATGGGACGAATTTCTGGACCGAGAGGGGCGAGTGAAGAACCCGGAGAAGATCAAAGAGCTTGTGTTCAGAGGGGTGAGGCAGTAAAAACAGTGACAGTATGTCTCCTATGTAGAAGACGCAGTGTTTACTCTGTCAACCTTCTATCCGCCTGATGTGTGTTGTTTTTGTTCCGTTCTGGTCCATCGCAGGGTGTCACTCCGTCCCTGAGGAAGGAGGTATGGAAGTTCCTCCTGGGCTTTTACCCGTGGAACAGCACGGTGAAGGAAAGGGAGGACATTCTGCGGTTCAAAACGTGAGTGTTGGTAGGACTGAGCATCACCTCTTTTCAATGGTTCAATGAATAGTTCCACATTTGGTTAAATGAGGTCAAGAAATAGCCTCGCACAAACCACACGTCGTCAAACAATTTATAATGTGTTAATGAGTGAACTTTAAGGCGTCGTTAGGAGTATTTTGTTACTTTTGGACAGAGCCAGTGTAGCTTTCCCTCCTATTTGCAGTCATTGCGCTAAACTAAGCTAACCGGCTTCTGGTTGCAGCTTCATATTTATTAAATAGAGCGAGAGTGAGAGTCCATCTTCTCCTCTAACGCTGGTGTTTCAAATTTCCAATGTTGGAATAAAATCATGAAAGTTTTGCTTATTTCGGCTGTGACCATAACATCTGTGTTTATGACACATTATCTGTAGACGTCAGAGGGTGGCAGACTTTAGTCTCTTAAAAATCTTTTCAAAGTCTTCCGGTGTTCGGGAAGAATATCGACAAGAAAGCAAATGAGCGTATTTCCCAAAATGTCAAACTCTTCCCTTGATGCAGTCCGCCTCTTTGACGCCTTTCTCCGTCTACAGGGACGAGTACTTCAGAATGAAGGTGCAGTGGAAGTCGGTTAGTGAAGAGCAGGAGATGAGGAACTCCCTCCTCAGAGGATACAGGAGCCTGATAGGTCAGTCCCGCTGTCCGTCACGAAACAGAAGATCTGTCCACGGAGCCAGTCGGCCGTAGATCTCTGTTGTTTGAACTGTCTTTGTTCTGTCGCGGCAGAGAGAGATGTCAGCAGGACAGACAGACACAATACGTTCTTCTCCGGGAACGACAACCCAGGACTGACTCTGCTGCACGATGTGCTGATGACGTACTGCATGTACAACTTTGATCTTGGTACGTATGAAAACACTTAGCAATACAGATGGAAATGTAACAAAAAGGAACTAGAAAGTTGCAAGAATGCGAGATTAGCCGTGGACAGACACAGAGGTGCACGCAACACACACAAGCCATCTCATGTTTCTCCTGGAGGAGATAATGATCAATTTATTATAAATGAGTTATTGGAACAAGAGCAACGCATGTCTTTTAGTCATTATTGGTCAGACTATGTGCTCACTGAGTAATCTTCATAATTATTAATTAGCATTTATTTGACAAAAAGCTACATAAAACATTGGGAGATGGAATAGAATTAGACACTTTTATATGATTTAAGCGATGCTTAAGATGATCATTCAGGCAGACGCATCCATGTCACCCTGACACTTGTGCGTCCATCCGTCCAGGTTATGTCCAGGGGATGAGCGATCTCCTGTCTCCTCTCCTCTTCGTCACCCAGAACGAGGTGGAGTCCTTCTGGTGTCTGACGGGCTTCATGGAGCTGGTGGTCAGTAGAAACGTCTCCTTTCCCTTCAGAAACCAGTTTAGTTTTACTTCCATTGTAGAGTAAACAGCCGACTACAGCTCAGCAGCGACACAAACTAAAACAGAAAGTTTGTTGTGGCTGTGATTCCCGTGTGGTGACTTAATGCTTCATCAGCATTTCTGATTTTAAATGAAAACAGATTTAAATGAAGTTTGGAGCAGTTTCATTGTAGTTTGGATGTCTTCCACCAAGTTCTTTGTTCAGGTTTCAGACTTGATGCCTCATAAAAAAAACAGTAATTGAATGTATGCATTGACTTAACAAGTCTTTCCTTGTTTCCTCCGCAGCACCAGAACTTTGAGGAGTCTCAGGAGGCCATGAAGCTGCAGCTCCTTCAGCTCAGCATCCTGCTGAAGGCTCTGGACCCGGAGCTGTGTGACTTCCTGGGTCAGTCAGCCAATACTCACCCAGTCCGACTGGATTAGAGTCAAATAAAGTCAAGTTATTAGGATGACAAAACAAAAAAGTCAGGCAGAAACAAGACCGGCTGCAGAACAGGTGCACACCGTGTTGATATGCATGATGATTATGCAAATGTGTGCTGCGAAATTGAGTTCCAGGACACCGAAAATGTAAAACAACTCTCGATATATCTTAAAAATTTGATTACAGAAGGTGTGACAATTTGTCGAGGCGGAGACACTTTTTCATTAAGTTTGCTGTTATTCTCTATAGAAGGAGCTGGAACAACGTTTTCGGGTCTGGTTGTAGACGGGGGTTACTTTGAAAATGAAAACCTCTTTCTTCTCCATCAGACTCTCAGGACAGCGGCTCTCTGTGCTTCTGCTTCCGCTGGCTGCTCATCTGGTTCAAGAGAGAGTTTTCCTTCGAGGACATCCTTATAATGTGGGAGGTGAGAACACCAGAGCTGCATCTATTTATCTACATGAATATTTATGTGATGCTTCACTCCTTTAAACCTTCTCCATGCTTCACATCAGGGTGTGACGATTGACATCGCTTCGTGTTAACAGAGTTGGTACAAAGTTTGGGAAATGTTCTTGATGTCGAAAATACCTTGATCATAATCTAGTGTTTTTATGTTCACAATCACTCAAGTAAAGCAAAAATCATTACATGGGAGCTTTGAGAAGGAGGCGAGGAGAAACCCACACAGAATAAAAAAAGATCCAAATATTTCCTCGTCACGATTCCACGTCAGCTCACGTCTGTGCAGAAAATAACCTCCTTCTCCCTCAGGTGGCCTGGTCTGGTCTGCCGTGCGACAACTTCCACCTGCTGATCGCCTGTTCAATCCTGGAGTCCCAGAGAGGCGAGCTGATCGGCTCAGACCACGACTTCAACACTATTCTGAAAGTGAGTGTTTGTTTGTGTGCGTGACACAGGAGAGGAGTCACTTTGTCTATAAGTTAACACTCTGCTCATCTCATTGTGAATGCTCTCCAGCACATTAACGAGCTGACGATGAAGTTGGACCTGCAGAGCGTCCTGCGAGGAGCGGAGGCCATCTACCTGCAGCTGACTCAGTGCAAGGTAAGAGCCAATGAGGTTCAGCGTGGAGTCAGTGGAGGATTTCGCAAAGATGAGGCCTGTACCTGTATTATAAAAGGCTAAACCTAAGCGTTCTAGAAGCTGTGGGGTCAGCGGTTCCTGACCCCCCCCGTCTCCTCTCTGTCCTCCCTCAGGAGCTTCCCCTGAAGGTGCAGCAGGTCCTGGGTCTCTACGTCCCGTCCAGCTCCGAGGAGGACAGCCCGGACTCCCAGGCCAGCGACACGCAACGCCTCCTCTGCGAGTCCCAGGAAGGAGCCGCTTCTGCTAGTTCAGCACGTGTTCCCACCTATCCTTAAATCTGCAGGTCAGCTAAGGGAATGAAATAAATGGATGATCTTTATAATAAAAAATAAGATGTATAAATAGAATGTATATGATCCAATGAGATGGAATGAAGAATGTTGTTACTATTTGTCGGAGACAGGGGGCGTTGTTGAGGCTTTTTTTCTTTTATGAACGTGACAATTCAAGATGTTATAGAAACACTATCGAGCTTGTTTTCTTCGTGTGTGTCGTCCTTCTTTTCCGTCTCAGCCTGTCTCTTGTTTACGTGTCCCGTGTCTTTCTTCTCCTCCTCCTCCTCCTCCTCCTTTACCTATTGACACCTTATTTAATACTCATCTCTGCCTGTCACTTGTGATGCTTTCAGTGCATTTTGTGTTTTGCGTCCCCTCGCCACCGTTCCTTTAAGAAGTGAAGAAGATGAAGGATACCTTGTTAGTGTGATGCCATTGCTGCCCTATGCAAAGCTGACTGCATGCCTTATAGTTTCCACACGTGTGGCGTGGTAATGTTTTAACCTTTGTAATTATCTACATCATGTCATAACGTTTTCATCCACTGATTATTTCCAAAATAAATCATGAATTTAAAGAAGCGGCACATTTTATATTTTTTTTCCTCAGTTACCGGTCTGCAGATCGTCTCACATCCAGGATCTAGTTTATTTATTTACAGGTTCGTAGCACAGACTCGTAAAAACAGCCTTCATAAGGACCCTAACATTCAATCAACAGCTCTTTACAACTGTTCCAACAAGAACTGAACCTTAAAACATTCATGAGTGTAGTGTTTCACGCGGCTTTAGTTCTAGCGAGGTGTACCTAATAAACTGGCAGCTGAGTGAATCCGAAGCTAGTTTGCAATGCTAGACTCTGGATGGGCCTTTATACAGATACCTAATACACCACAACAGTCAAACAATTATAACACAACAATAAAGAAAAAGCATAAAAAACAAATTAGAAAAATTACACAAAACGCAACAAGAAAGTATTAAAAACGGCAAAAATCAATGAGAAAATGTGCAGGAAACTGACTATAAACTCAAAGACAAGCAGCTGATCTTTCGTGACTGATCCCTCTTTATTATCTCTTCTACCTTGAGTCTAAATGATCCCAGAAATGATCCACTCTGAGGTCTGTGGACAGAGACTCAAGTTCATCATATTGATGCTCTTAACAGAAAGTCGTCAGTACAGAGAGTGCCGAGAGGATCCACCATGTCGCTGAGGAACCTGCTTATTTACATTTATCACACATTTATGTGTGAGTTCAATACAAGCAACTTATAGTGCGACACTTAATGTTAAACTCCTTATAAGCAAACTGCACACACTATATCCTACGTGTTCATTCATCAGCAACTATAACTCCTGTGAAGCATCCACAACTGGGAAAATAACACATAAGTTGTAATAACATAGAATCTGTCTTCATAGAAGAAGTTATAATTGTTGAAACTATTGTATGTTAAAAAACTCTTATGTCATATCGACTAATAGCTAGATTAGAAGTACTGCTTAGATCAGCGGTGGTGAAACGTTTTTGATTGTGGGTTATATACAAAAAAATATAAATATAGAATGAATCACGAGCCAAACAATAAAATGTGTAATTTCAACCAATTTGACTTCATGAAAATCTGTATTTGTAGACCAGGAAAATGAATTTTATATCAAATTAACTACTAAGAAGTTTAACATTAGACATTAAAGTAGTTTATTGGTGCGTCCACATTTTACTAAAAGTACTTCTGTATCTGCTGCTCTATTAGAACTCTAATACAGCGCATGGTGTCAGTGCCTATTCAAAATGTTAAGATGTTCTGTGTAAATATGTAAATCAGTTAAGTTAAGACAGACAGAAATTGCCAAATATTGGTTTCTGTGCGATGTAAATGAAATATCTAAATCTGTCTAATATTAAGTTACAAACAGAACAGGCAGAAAATGTGTTATGCAAACAGTGTACTGTATTAGAAATAGTTTATATTTAACAATCCCTACTGGCAGCGTGCTCCCCCCAGGCTTTAGATGATGAATAACAGATCAAACTCTGAAGATGAGTTATCCAGTGTAACAGTAACTATTTGTTTAAGTGGTGTCTTAACTTGTGAACTGGTTAAACTCTGCCCCCCCCCTCCTCCCCCTCCGGCCAGCAGGTGTCTGCGTGAGGTGAATGGGACCTCTGTTCTCCACTGTCCCGGGAAATGAGCTGGAAAACGAGGGGCGGGGAACCACGCCCACTTTCTCAGGACCTCTTTTTGGCTCATCGCTGTCTCCGTCCCCCTCCGGCCGCGTTGTTTGAATACAGCTGCGACGTATGAATTTAGCAGGGTGCTTAAACAGGCCGCCGATCTGTCACCCTGCTTCTCTTTCCTCCCCTCCGTCCAACCCCAACCTGACCTCCAGAGACGAACTCACTCAGCCCCTCATTCAAACTCAATCTGCTTTCAGCCCCTCTCAAAGCCTGTTTTATGAGTCCGAGGCCTTGTCGACAGCTTTAAACCCCATATCCTCTCACTAATGCTACAATCGACTAGGTGTTAGAGGATTAGGGTCTCTTCATGTTGTCATTATGCTCCGTGTCTAAGAAGTAGATGATGTGGCTCAAGATCTAAAACCCACGAGTGTGACCCTTTAGATATCTGGAGGTGTGTTTCTGTGTGGTGGGGTTTCTTTTGTCCCTAGTCGTCTCTTATTTTGCTTAAATTGAACATAAACATGTATGTAGACGAGCCTGAATGATGTTTGTTACCTCATGTTTTTATCTGCAGAGGAGAGTTCATCCCAACGTCCTCAGTAGGCAGCGAGATTATCGGTGAGCGGACGTCCGACAAGAAAACATGTTGTTGCAGAAGGTAAACCTAGTTTGCACTGATACTCTTTAATAGAAAGTCTGAGCTGCTTCCTCTCCAGAGTCCAAAGATAAATTCAAACACTCAATCTCTTAATTTGCACATAAACTATTTATTTATCCCCCGTTTGTTTTTCTTATTTGCTGGTTTCAGAGTTTTTATTTGTATTTATTGTTCATTATTGTTATTTATTTATTGTTATTTCGATACTCCTCCTCAGTCTTTTTTGTTTTATTAATCGTTGGAGCTGCAGGCTAAATTTCTCATGCAGGACAATAAAGACTGAATTCAGTAAAGTCAAACTCTGCACATATCAACGTCAAACCAGACGCCATGAAGACGTGATGTCTAAATGTCGTCAGGTGGGGCTTGTTGGTCTCTGAGTCTTTTTGTTTCAGACAGATTGATTCCGAGTGGGTTTTATTCAACAGCAGGAATTCAGGAATTCCAGGAATGCATCAGAAAGTGAGCCCATCTGGTTTACATGCTGCTCAAATTAACTCATTTAAACCCTTTATTAGTATTTATTATCATTCAATCTTATACTTTTAGGGTGGATTTTCTGTTCGTAAAATGTGAAAAATAGTTTTTGTTAATGTTGTTTTCCAAAGTACACCTTTTTATATTTAACATCTCCACATCCGTTACTTGAATGTATTTACGTCTGCAGTGGTACTTTTATTGTTTCCTGACACTTTGTACACTTCAGAGAGAAATACTGCACGCTTTACTAAAATATGACGAGCTGGTATTGATTCAACTAAAACATAATGTAGAAAACACTTCAAGTCAGCAGTAACCGCTAAATGTTAACATATTGTAAGATATTGAACTTGTGGATATGATAATACTTGTGTACTTTTAAGGCAGGACTTCTCCTGGAAATGGAGGATCTGAATCTGGATGTCTAATTAAATCAAGAAGCTCGAGTAAAAGCAAAGTAACTTTATTAAATTCATGATAATCCTTCAAATACCACTTCTAATTAAATGTATTTATTTTGGTCAGGTAACTTTTGACTCTGCGTGTATGAACCTGACTCTGCTGTCATAGTTAGTGAAAAGGGCCACCGGCTCCACTGAATACAATGAATAATTGATGCTGAAATCAAGTCGTCCATTGAACTCTCATTTGAAACGCGAGCTGCCATTGAAGCCTTAATGTGTGAAGAGCCACCTGTAATGACTGTCACATGCAATCTGTATTCTCCTCTGGTGAGTGCGACCCCATTGTGACCACCAGAGGAGTCCCAGGAGTGTGTGAGAAGTGTGTCTACCTACCCCGTCGGGGGGGCAGCAGAAGGCCAGGGGCCGTTGTCTGACACTGATTTGTAAAGGGAGACAATACGGCTCATTGACCTGCAGGCTCCACTGTCTGTTGCACATACCTCGCCCGGCCCTCCCCGCTGGCCTCGCTGCTCTTTAAACAGGAGCAGCAGATTGCAGTGAAGGGGGGGGGGGCAGCGGGCCACAGGTTGCTTTGACAATGAGAAAACCTCGGAGACAAGAAGAGGCAGAGCCAAAACTAATGATGAACATATTCTAAAGAGTTGCACTCTTACAGTTTTATTTCCAACGTGTTATTTTTTTATTTTTTTAAATCAGAATCCAGTTTATTGTCAAACATGTACAATAGGAAAAAAATTCAAATACAATGTTTAAAAATACAATTATTTTTTAAATATGTATGTTCATCTTATGTCACTGAATTTTATTCCATTTCATTTTTTAATTAATTATTTTTGCCTCTTTGCGGTCCTGAAATGTTTTAATCCTGGTTCAACCATGTCAAGCACTTTGTAACTTTATTTTGAAAAGCATCTATCCTTATTTTATGGTAATATGGGATCAATACACTACTAAAGGCTGGGTAATCTACTGTAATCTACACTAGTGGTTCCCAAACTTTCCTAGAAACAAAAATGAAATCTGTTGTCGTCCCCTCATCAGAAAAACTACGAGTGATTGTTTCAGCTCCATCGTGTTTGGAGATCGCGTGCTGCACTTTTGGGAAGTTTTGCTTTTGTTTAGTTTATGAAAAGTCAGAAAAAATGTCTGACCTCATTTCCCAGAGCTCAAGGTGAAGTCTTGTTTAGTCTTGAAAACACTCAAAACCAAAAGATGGTCAATTCACTTTCATATATATGGAAGCAAAAAAAAAAAAAAACCCCCCTACATAAAAAAAAAATTCACCTAAAAAAAAAAAAAAAAAAAAAAAAAAACCCCCCCCCCCCCCCCCCCCCCCAAAAAAAAAAAAAATATATATTAAAAAAAAATTTTGCTGTCGGAAAAAACGGAAAAAAACAATAAATTATTTGTAATATGTATATATATTTTTTCCACTAAATTAATTTTGTGACCCACGTTTGAAAACAACATAAAATAAATTCACATAAAAGACGACAGACTTGAACATATCAAATCATTTTCTTTCTGTATAACAAGTATTGTATTGTCAAAGTATTTAGGGGTGAGTATGTCTTAAAGAGAACAAACACATATCAGTACTTTGAGGATCTTGATGGTCCGGCAGCAGGATTTAAACATCCATCCAGACTTTGACACATCTCCTCCGGCTCTCTCGTTGTAAACAAACACCTCCTCCTTTTGTCATCCATTCCCATTGTCACAGTCTGGATATGACCTTTTCTCTCCCCTCTCTGTCCTCCCTTCTCTCTTTCACTGTCGAAGACAAGCTGTTGCTCCGTCCCTCCGGGCCACTCCCTCACTTGTCTGCTCCTCTTTCCACCCCCCTGCTCTCCCGTCCTTCTCCCTCTCCCCACCTGTTGAAGCAATTGTTGCACGGACCATATTGTTGTCTTCTTATTATTTAATGTCACTCACGAGGGTCCACGCCCCCTTTTTCTACACTCCTCTTCCTCCCCTCTCTGTGCCACTCTCCCCCTCTTTCTCTCTCTCTCTTTCTCTCTCTCCCTGCTGGATATAAAACCCTGAGCTGATAGATGAGCGCTGACATTCATCAGAGCACCACAGGAAGCCAAAACCACTCCACCCAGGGAAAACACGATTTCCCAGCTTCTGTTTACCTGCACAACACAAAGGTGACAGAGGGACACTAGCTGCTGTTTTTTTTTTCTTTCCCATTTGGACGTAAAACAAGTTGATATTCCACCCAGCAGGCTGTTTGCAGATGGACAGAAGCATGTTTGTGTCGCTGTGGTGTGAGGAGGTGGAGGAGGACCAGAGTCAGGACCGGGGCCAGACTGAAGCCCGGGGCCACACGGTGGGCTCGTCTCAGCTGCGAGCCGCCTGGGACCCCACGGTGTCCGGGCAGCGTGTGATCCAGAGGCTGCTCCACGTGGAGGAGAGGTACACGCCCTCCATCCTCTACATCACCCTCATCCAGCGGGAGCCAGAGCGCAGGGACGAGCTCGCCAAATGGGCCCTGGAGGTATGAGAGGGCTCCATGCTCCAGTTACTCCTGGATGTCAACACTGCAGCTGTGATGCTGATGCCTCTCTCTCTCTCTCCCCCTCTCTCTCACCACAGGTGTGCTGTGAGTGTGGCTGCGACGAGGCCGTGTTCCCCCTGTCCGTCTCTCTGATGGACAGGTTCCTGTCTGCCTCGCTGTCTCTGCCCGTCTCGCCGTACTGCCTGGCTGCTGGCTGCATCCTCATCGCCTCCAAAATCACAGAGTGCGATAACGTCACCACCGACACCCTCTGTGCCGCAGCCGAGTACAGCTTCCAGCCCTCCAACCTGCGGGTGAGTCAGCAGAGACGTGGCTGTAGTGGAGCTAGTTCTAAAAGAACATTGCTCTCTCCTCTTTTCCTTCAAATAAAACAAACCTAGTAGACTTTTTGGGGTAATTTTCAGCTCACGGTTTCTCATATATTCAACATATTTAATCCGGCTTGCGACTGGATTGATTATTAATACCTAGTTTTAAACCTTTCAGGTTGCCATTATTCTAAAGAGTTGGAGCCGCCTTTATACTTTTTTCAAATTAATGTCAAGACAGATCACAAAGGGAAACAATAAACAAACAGATTTTCTTCTCTTTTTATGATTGTGATGCCTTCGTTCATCCATCAACTGGATGACAATCCACTTCAAACTTGAATTTACAATCCAAGAGGGTTACAACTATTTTATTGATGTTGTTTTCATCACTTGTAAATGACTGATCAATCAAAGGGTTTATACTGGATATAAGATTAAGTGACCAGAGCCCAAATGGATGACATTGACAAAACAATTAAGGCTTTTACTGCAAACGTTTCATTAACAATGAATCTGCCAAATGTTGTTTTTGTTTTTTATTAATTGATTATTCATTTGGTCAGAGACACAACTTTCCAGAGCCCATGGAGACATCTTTAAATGTCTTTAAATGTTGTATTCTGTTCTCTATAATACTTTTAATCATCAAAATAATTGTTTTAAATTGAAAAAAAAAGTCAATTCAATTCAATATTGATACATATATTAAATTTAGAATTTAAAATTAGGGTAAATGAGTAACGGACTGAACTGTAATGCAGACTTCAAGCCCAGGAGAAGACCATACTATGTATCACAATATAATATGAAATCTATTCTCACATCACAATGTCTGAATTACAACATGTATTACACGAGCCTTTCTAAATGCACCTGTCTTCCCTCCATTAGGAGATGGAGCGTGTCATCCTCGCCACCCTCCGATGGGACACAGCAGCAGTGACTCCGCAGGACTTCCTCCCACATTTTCTTGCCTCCGTGGAGGAGCGAGGAGATGGAGACAGCGGCGACTCTGAGGAGGCGCTGCTCTCCACCCTGCGGCGGCACAGCGACACGCTGGCCGCCATGTGTGCCTGCGACTCCCGCTTTCTGGGAGCCCCGCCGTCGCTCGTCGCCGCAGCATCTCTGAACTGTGCCCTGCGGGGTCTGGGCAACAAGGGCCCCGCTCAGCTGGCTGTGATTTGTGAGGCGCTGGCGGAGCTCTGTCAGGCTGACCTGGTGAGTGTGAGACACCTGCAAAGCCTGAGGCTCTTCTCGGGCCTAGTTATCTGATTTGATCACATTTAGGGGTTATTCTGGTGTACAGGGATGAGAGTTGCAAGACCAATCAGTGTTAAGCAAACAAACTCAGAATACTGCATGTTCTACAGTCATTGCATCTATAACAAAATCATGTATTCTCTTTGTGTCTTGCATCCCAGGCAGTGCTGCAGTGCTACAGTGATATGATCGAATATTCCCTGCGGCAGCGGCTGAGGAGTGGCCTGCAGCAGGGCCCCATGGAGAAGGAGGAAGAGGTGGAGAACGAGAGACCCGGGACACCTACAGACATGAGGGAGATTGATTTCTAAACACCGAATCAACGGTTGCATTGGAAGTGTGAATCAATCAAAAACCTTACATCAAAGTCCATCAGTCAAACTGATATAAATTGATCAAGACCTCAAAATGCTCTGGCATGTCTTGATATTTTTAAAAATTACTTCATTGAGTGACTGTTAATTTATTTTTTTAAATTTTATTTATTTGTGAACAATTTTGCAGCTATCTGTTTTGCATGTGCCATATTTTATTATCTATTTCTATTAATTTTATTGTATGCCTAGATGTTATTTTTGTTGCACAATATTTATACCCTTTAATTTATTATCACGTGCAATTGTTGGCTCTTTCTATGTTAATTTATTTCAACTTGCCATGACTTTGTGTTTGTGTGTGGAATTAAATATACAACAGATCTATTTTACAAAGCAATTAAACGTTTAAAGCGTTTGTACTCGTGTTGTGTGTTATTTTGGGTGTTATTTACCAATGAGGAAATGCTGCCTTCACTTACTAATCGTAGGGTAGTACTTCTGAGTCCTAAGCCTATGTTACAATTCATCTACGTTTG
Source organism: Anarrhichthys ocellatus (assembly GCF_004355925.1). NCBI lineage: Eukaryota > Metazoa > Chordata > Actinopteri > Perciformes > Anarhichadidae > Anarrhichthys > Anarrhichthys ocellatus. Next base: position 3,967,210 of record NW_022280056.1, read on the forward strand.
ATGGGACACAATCACCCCGGTAAAGGACAGATGTAAGAGCACGTGTGTTGTTGGCTGATGATTTTCTTTCTTAATCAGAAAGGTTTTCTGGCCTATTACCGGCTGTAGTACGAAAAAAAAAATATGAATGTCCAAAAATAGGAAATAAATACGTCCATTATTTCCGACGGTCTTTGAAGGCATCATGTTGGACCAGTGCCGCATTCCCGTGACGTCACTTTTATCCGACGCGACATCAGATCCTGTTCAGAGCATCTCGGATCAGGTATTACAGACAACACATACGAGACGAGCTGTTGAAAGATATTTTATGTGATGACACATTTTTTAATGGTACGTTTTTAATATCGGCGGATTTTAAAGGAAGAATTCATAGAAAATCGTGACGTAAGGGGTAAAGGACGTTTTCTGTAGCTCACTGCTAACTATCACGGAAATGGATATCAAGTAAGTTAACGTTGGCTAGCTAGATACAGAAACGACCTCGTATTATACTGACATCCTAATTAAACCGTGTTGTTTGTTCCGATAAGTAACTCTGACGTCATACACTAAAGGTGTGCTGTTAATGCAGCATGCTAGAGATGTGTTGCTGCTCAACATTGGTCGTTATGCCATTTAAGAAATCTGATATTATTGTTTATTCTCATCGGAGAAGACACTCACGTCTAAAATCTTACTGTGTTTCAAATCTCTTAAGTCTCCCGGTAATGTTTACCCCAGGCACCAACCTATTTCACTAAAATCTGAATATGATGAGTTGTCAATGTTACATGTATGGGTCTGAGTTGGTGTCTTCTCAGGTGTGCTTTGGACTTGATATGTGTAGTTAGTGATGACTACGCACATGTTGTGATAATGTGTGTGTGCACCTTTAAATGAGTCTGACTCATTTCATGTGGAGAAAACAAAAGAAGTGGAGAACTGTTTTTTATTTGCCACACGCCTCTGCCTCTCCTTTCCTGTGCTGAGATGGAAGCTGTTCAGTCAAACATACAGTATTGTTACAGACGTCGTTGTTTATGTTGAAGGAGGATGAACCTCAAACCTGGCTGGCTGCTGCTGCTCTCCATCTGTGCCGGGGTCTGGTCGGTGCCCATCGATCGCAATGCAGACAACCAGGAAGCTAAAGCGGAGGTGCCGGAGGAGAACGTGGTAACGGTCCCAAAATTCTCAGTCGTGTACTTAAGTTGAGACTCAGCTTGCTGTGAATAACTTTCCCTTTACAACGCGCCCCTGCAGGACACCGGCCTGTACTACGACCGGTATCTCAGAGAGGTGATCGAGGTTTTGGAGACGGACCCTCACTTCAGAGAGAAACTGCAAACGGCGAACACGGAGGACATCAAGGTCTCGCTCTCAGAGCTTCCTTCGTTTTATTTTAAGGATCTCACATTCAGTCTGTCGTTCTCACCTGGATGTCTCGTGTTCTCCGGCAGAACGGTCGTCTCAGTAAAGAGCTGGACCTGGTCGGTCACCACGTGAGGACTCGCCTGGATGAGCTGAAGCGTCAGGAGGTTTCTCGCCTCAGGATGCTGCTCAAGGCCAAACTGGACAGCACCAACACACAGAGTGAGAGGACTCATTTATCCACCGAGAGTGTGTGGATTCATGTTCATGTAGACTTATTATACTATTGTGTAATACCCGTTCATGTGCACGGATGCAGATCAGTATTTTCCCCAAGCAAAGCAGATGGAAGCAGCAGATTCACAACAGTAACATGTGTGCCATTACTTGTAAAATATAAAAAGGTTTCTATTGAGAGAGGGATGTAGAGAGATGTGTTCAGTGTGCGTAGGACTTAATGGAAGTCATGCGTGTCAAAAGTGCAGCATGTCCTTGTTAACCGATGTGTGTGCTGTGAAGGTCTGCAGATGGACCACGCCTCCCTGCTGAAGCAGTTTGAACATCTGGATCCCCACAATCAAAACACCTTCGAGGCCAAAGACCTCGAGCTGCTAATCACGACGGTAAGATCATCCAGAGAGAACAACAGCTGGATTATCGTTGACCCCAGAGACCGGAGAATCAGTGCATGGTTTATATGTTCAGACCAGATTTAAATGGAGCGTGGGGGGGGTAGTGATGAATCCCCTCACAGTCCTGCAGACTCACAATTACACGGATCAGGCTCGAGGGGGCTACAGTTACAGGTCAGAACAAGATGGCGGGCCTGTTACTGACTGTTCCACATATCTGATGATTCTGGCTCTCATTTTAGGCCACCAAGGACCTGGAGAACTACGACACCGAGAGACACGAGGAGTTCAAACGCTACGAGATGCTGAAGGAGCACGAGAGACGGGAGTACCTGAAGGGCCTGGACCAGGAGAAGAGGGAGCGAGAGGAGAAGAGAATGCAGGAGCTCAAGGACAAACACCGGCAGCACCCCAAAGTCAACGCTCCGGTACGCTCAAATGCACCCGTGTTGCTTCTGTCTGGAAGCGAGTGAAGCTCTCTAACACGTTTCTCCACACGCAGGGTAGTGTTAATCAACTACGGGAAGTTTGGGAGGAGACGGACGGACTGGATCCTCAGGAGTTCAACCCCAAAACCTTTTTTAAACTGCATGGTGAGGGACGCCTCTGCTGTTGAACCCCTGGTCTTTGTTACGATGTGAGTGAATATGAATAAAGTGCTTCTCTGCCCTGTTTAGATACAAATGAAGACGGAGTTTTAGATGAGCAGGAATTGGAGGCTCTCTTCACTAAAGAGGTAAAGAACCCTGAAGAACATCACGGCTTCAAACTCTTTTACTGGTTCGGTTTCACAATGAACTCCTTAAAACGACAAAATATCAAAAAATGGATGATCATCCATTTGAAAATACAGCTGTTTCATCTGTGTTCCTGCAGACTTTATTTTAGTAAAAGCTTTGAACCTGACAGCAGTGATGTGCACATCTGCCCTGTAACATCTGTTCATCTCCCTCCTCCAGCTGGAGAAAGTCTACGACGCAAAGAATGAGGAGGACGATATGACGGAGATGGAGGAAGAGAGGCTGAGGATGAGGGAGCATGTGATGAAGAATGTGAGTCTGAACTGTTTGCTTTTATCGCTCTGCTCTTTTATTTTTTATTCGACTGACGCAGCTTTCGTCTCCGTGTTTTTAAAAAGGTGGACGTGAATAAAGATCGTCTCGTCACCCTGGAGGAGTTCCTGAAATCCACGGAGAAGAAGGAGTTCAGTAATCCCAAAGAGTGGGAGGTAAGGAGCCCAGAGGTGGGCTGCAGGTGGGTGGGTGGGCGGGTCGGAGGGTCTGTTGTTCAAATCCCCGGGACAAGCTGGGAGGACGTGGGCGGTGAAGTTAAACGGGTGAAGCTATTCTTTCCCTCATCAGCTCACAGACTCTGAGCCGCTCCTTTGAGGCGACGCGGTAGATGATTCTGTAAATGTGTCAGTGAAGAGTTTTAATGTGAGGAAAATATCATGAGCGTGAACGCTGAATATTTGTAGTTTTAACACCATAATATAGATTTATCTTCCTGTAGAGGAGGGCGTATAATTATTACGTTAGCATGCTCTGTAGAGATGCTAAATATGTCGTGTGACTCCTGTGTCTCTGCAGACTCTGGAAACCAGCCCGCTGTACACGGAGGAGGAGCTGCAGCGGTTCGAGGTCGACCTCCTGGACCGAGAGGAGGAGCTGAAGAGGAAGGCGGAGAATCTGCATCAGCAGCAGGAGCTGCTGAAGGAGCGAGGCAAAGCCCTCGAGGCCCAAAGGAAAGAGTACCAGCAGGTAACTGTGCAACGCGTCGCTCATGTTTTCAGCCTGTAGTAACACCGAAGCACGTACAGATCATAATCTATCGCCCCTCTATCGTCATTTTTTAAATTTCAGGCAGTGTTAGAAATGTCCCAGAGACAGAAAGAGCAGCAGGCAGCAGACGGGCAGCCTCCCGCGGGTCCTAATGGAGAACTACATTTCCAACCAGAGGCACAAAAAGAGGAAGATAAAGGTAAACGATCTGAGATATGACAAGTGTGTTTTATTGTTGGAGTGGAATTTCTTCTTCTATTTTATTGGATCTCTCTCTTCTCTCTCTCTCACAGCTGAACACCCGGCCGAGGTCCACAATAATCTGCCTGCAGAGCCGCCACAGAATCTGCCTATACACACTTAGTGCAACACACAAACAACACACAAACACACACACACACACACACGCCCACGCACACGCACACGATTTGCACTGACACAGATATCCAGATGGGTTCCACAAACTGAATAACGTGGAGTGTTTGTATATGGCTCGTGAATCCTGACATATTCTACTGTGTGTTCATCTCTGTGGTCTCCGTTAGATTTTAAGATCTCAAAACACACACATACATACACACTTATACAGTGTGTGTATATATATATATATATATATATATATATATATATATACTGTACATGTGTATATGTGTGTGTGTTTTCAGAAATCTTCAGTTTCAGTGAAGTTTTCATTGCAGGGTCTTCAGTGTAAAATCATCTTTAAATAAAGAATTAATTTAAAACCTCTAAACCAAACGTCTTGAAATCCAAGTTTTTGGGGGGACAGATTTTCACTGTTTACTCTCCAAAGTGTCTCCTCTCGTCTTCCTGCCGCGTCTCATCCCACAGTAACGATTGTTTTCCTGGAGAGCGTCGTCTTCCTCCGTGCAGGTCGGTCACAGAGCAGTTCACTTTCCTGAAGCTCTTCGTCAGGTTTCCTCAGAAGCAGCGTTAAATGTGAAATAAAGAGCCAATCACCACGCTCTCTTTCTGCAGCCTGGCTATTACTATAAATGAAACATCTGCAAAAATCTTTACGTTGATGACATGTTGAATCCCTTTGATGAAGGAGTCCGGGCCAAGATGGCAGCGTAAAACTGTCACCACATAAAAGGACTTTCGGTGCTCAAATGATCCCTAAAATCCTGCATGCTTGTAAACTAATGTAGTTATGTCTCTGTAGCTCACACCGAGAACAAGCTGCAGAAATTTTCACCAAAACCTCAGCAGGTTGTTGAATGAAAAGCAGAAAATCTAAACTCTGAAAATGTTCATATTGCATCTATTTGACTGCATATTTGATTTGTTGTAATATTGTATTTAGCTGTAAGAGTGATTTGATACAAACAACATACTTTAGAGTAGAATAATATAAGTAATAATACAGTGTGTGTGTGGGTGGGTGTTTAGATGTCCTCCTCTTCCTCCTTTTCCTCTTCCTCCTCCTCCTCCTCTTTGTCATCCTCCTCCTCCTCCGGGTGGCTGTCTCTCTGCAGACACTGGGCCTGTTGTCCACTGTCATGGCTCCCCAGAGATCAGCTGATGCTTGTTGTTGTCCTGCTGACGAGATGCTCCCCTGGCCCGCTGCTCAGGGCATTCCTATCAGCATTCCTCCGGCCCGCTGACCCCCCGTGACCCCCGCGGGGGGGTCCTTCTCCTCTCCTGGTGTCCACCCAGCTGCCCGCTGTCCGTCACCGCTGTCATATCGGCCCAAACAGAGACGTCTTCAGGAAGCCGCCTGGATCATCAAGTCAGTGTTTTTTATGATGTAATCCACAGAAGAAAGTGCAGATTCTTTATCAGTCCACGTAGAATAATACTGGAAGATACCAAAATGATGTTTTATATCCGATGATGACGGGTTCAGATAGTGTGCTGAGATACATCATAGATGTGTCTTTAAAATGCTTTTTAGAACTGAAATAATGAATAAAAAACTAAGCTGAAGTATAAAGCAACAGACCTATACGGTATATATATATAAAATATTTTAAAAATGAATCGCGATGAATCGCATTGTTATGCACAACATTCAATAATGAACACTGATACATATATATATATATGTGTTTTTATTATTCATGCAGTAGGACTGTGTCTGTCTTCCTGACATGGTCTGTTGGCGGTTTCCTGTGAAAAGGTGCAGCGAGGGTTCGGGTCCCGGTGGTACTCTAACAGGTCTGTGTTGTGTTGCTGGTCTTCAGAGGACCTCTGACATCTCATCCAGCTGTTTGTGAGCAGCGGAGACTCTGCAGCTGTCAACACTCTGTCAGCAGGTCTGTTAGGACGTCGTGAGGTGTTAGAGGCTCCTCTGTTCAGGTGCTGAGACTTCACTGGACCACTGAGGCGCTGTACATTTACTACACTTATTATACCGTTTCTCTCCTTTTCTTTCTTAAAATCTCACTATTATTTTGCAGATGAACACACTATTTGGTGCACTGTTATAGTTTAAAGTACCCAGATTTATATATATATCTGTTCAAAAACAAGATGCAGTAACAAAAACTTAACACAATGAAAATAACCTGACTCTTTCTATTTGACTGTAACGGGAGCAGGATTTGTGCTGATAACGGAGTATTATTCCACGATAAGGATGTTAATATTCTAAGTATTAAAGGTAAAGGATAAAACTTTGTGAATGTGGTCTCTGTGACTTGTGTGATCCCTCAAAGAGGAACAAATTCTTCATTCTGTAAATGGTGTAAATAGACTTCATTCAGGTGCTGTGTGTGTGTGTGTGTGTGTGTGTGTGTGTGTGTGTGTGTGTGTGTGTGTGTGTGTGTGTGTGTGTGTTCCTCTCTGGTCTCTTTATGTTTTAAGAATCTCAGAGGACGTTTTTATTTGAGGCTGACTCATCTTCAGGCCTTTGCAGATAATATTAAATATTTCCGAGGCATTTTTGGTATTTATTTTATTTTATTTAACCTTTATTCATCCAAAGATAATCCCATTGAGATTCTGAATCTCTCTGGCCAATATGGCAGCGTAAAAGTTTCACTACATACAAACACAAATAACATACAAAAGTTAAGAACAACATCAAAACATATATAAATATATATATTGAGTGCTATCACTCTCACACTGATTAAGAGTGACTCTAAAATGTACCAGACAGGACACTGACAAGTACTTTAATACATTTAAAGCATCTGTTGTATTACTGTGTTTTTATTGTGTTTTTAGGCTGCTTTACTGCAAAAAGAAAATACTCTGAACTGTAAATTTCTTAAAAAGTATACTTTTTATTTGTTTCTTTTTCTTCTCTTTAAAACATATTGTTGCTCATTAAATGTGGACGCTCTTTGAATCTCACTGGTGGCTCTACTGTACATCACCCTCTCTGAAGAGGGCATTACGTCACCCCCCTCTGTATACAGGCTTAAGTCCCGCCTCCTCTGCACTCTGATTGGCTGACAGACCAATCCTTTCATGACTGCTGAAGGTGTCTGTTATACTGTTACTGACATAATAAGCTGAATAAGAAAGAAAATTGTCAACATTTTTATTCAATTTATTTGGATGATATAACTGAATATCTCATAGATCCCCGAAACTTAATATCAACTTTCAAAGTTGAAGTTCTGGTCATTTTTAGGTTATTTATTTCTGATCGTAACCTTTTAAAAAGTTCTTCATACTGTTCAGTTTTACACATAAACGAGTGAATCATGATGGATATTTAAAATCTAGACATCAGTGCTTTGTATTCTCCTTATTGAGCCGCCAGAAGGCGCAATTGTTTAATTATTTTTAGCAAGTTTTTGTGGACCACAGCGTGAGAACATATTAATGAAATACCTCTCACTCTGCTGATGTGCATTTGTTTTGTGTTTAAAGGCGTGAAAGTGAAACAACGTGCAGCTGGAAGTGAGTTTGAGGACGTGGGGAGTCATGTATCTGCTGTGAGCTTGTTTCTTTAAGACCCAGCATCTTTATCGAGGAGGAGAGACGAGGGGAGAGAAACGATGGGAGGGCGTCAAGTTACACAAAGCATCAGGAATGGGACCGGAAACTGTGTTAATTATCTTCAGAATAAAGGTTGGATGTTCCCTTCAGTGGATGTTCCATTCAGTGTTAGATTTGGATAGTTTTTAAACGCCTGAAGAGGTAAAACTCTCGAGTAAGTCGCAATGATTTAATCATCATTTCTGCCTTATCAAATACAACTAATCATGAGTCATCCAGGCACCTTTTATACTGGCTCAATAAAAGAAATGAAAGTAATCTAAACTGATATTTATTGAAGATTTTAACGAGATTCTGGGGTTTTATTTGTCACCTGTTAGAATATGTGCAGTCAATTGCAGAGTGACTTAATAATTATAATAATAATCATTGTTTTGTTTTTAGTTTTGCCTCACTAATCTCCTTTTATTGTCTTGTTAAGCACTTTGTAACACATTATTATTCATAATAACAATATATTATTATTATTAATTCTATACTAATTGATAATCAGAACAAAAAGAAAGTTAAAGGATATATTTTCCATGAGAAAAAAATATTTAGAAATATGTAATTATTTAAAAAGAAATATTCAAGAATATTGAGTCGATGTTGCGTTTGTGGGTTGTGTATTTTCCACTAAATAAAAGGTCACACCAGCTGTTTTTGTTGCACGTTTTATTCTGAAAGTTCCTGACCGGATGTAGCCTGTGTTTCCTCCGTGCGTCTTTACGCCGGAGCCGAAGCGTCGCTCCCCTCAGAGAGAGAGAGAGAGAGAGAGAGAGAGAGGGAGGGATGGGGTAGGCTGGTAACCGGGCTGTAACGGGGGGATAAGCTGCAGCCTCCGTCTCTCAGGTGCTCCGATGGAGTGAACCGGCCACCGAGGCGCCTTTACTTCCTGTCTCTGTCGATCATGGAGAGGGTAAGACACACGCATCGCTCGGCGGCTGCGGCCGAAATCCACCGTGATGTTCGCTGCACACACGGATCTAGCTGTGCGTTCGACCGTCCAGCTGTTTTTATGGGTGGAGGGGAGGAAGGAGGGAGGGAGGGAGGGGAGTTGATAGGAAATAGACGCCTTGCAGTCGGAATAAAAGCCAAAGAGACGCACCGTTTTCCGACATTTAGGTCATTCATGTCACTAAAAATAACCCACTTGCGTGATATGTATCTCCCGGTTGAACGTGTTAATTAGGCCTCCATCATTTACAGCGTGATTGGCACCTCCTCTCGTGCACAGCCCTATACATGCTTTAAAAAAATAGGCTTCACCCTTTTAAGCCATTTATTTTTGTAAAGACAGCAATTTATTTCCCGTCCAAACCCTGAGGACAATAAACCTGATTCACACAGAATATATATATATATATATATATATATTTTTTTTTTTTTTACAGATGGCTTCCGGAGCCGTAGAAAAAATAATTTCCTCCTGGATACAGCTCGTAATTACAATTCATGATGACACCCTTTTTTTTCTTCTTCACCCCCCTCATGAGATGTATGAAACAGCGCCGCGTCTCTCTGCTCCAGCCTGCAGGCCCGATGATTGTTCCGTGTGTGTGTGACGGCTGTGTTTGAACAGGCTGCTGAGGTAACGACTCGTTCCGTGCATCATGCGCCATTCATTTGCACCGTTACGACTGTCTGTGGATCCATAGACATGCACTGATGGACGGGCGGGTTAGTCCACACGTTGAGTATCGCGATGCCAAGTCAGTGGAAGAGAGGGGCTGTGCTGCAACAGCGGTGGTTGTTGTCTTTGAGTGGTTTGGAGAAAGGTGTGTGTGTGTGTGTGTGTGTGTGTGTGTGTGTGTGTGTGTGTGTGTGTGTGATACATGTGTGTGTCTGGTGAGAAATCTAGGCTTTATAAAAACCTCTTGTGTTCCTAAACATGTCTTTCTTCTTCTTCTCTCTCCAGGTCCTTCTCTCATCTCAGTGAAGCCTGGGCCGGGGGTCAGAGGTCATCCATTAAAACCTGCACCTCTCCCTCGTACCCCTTGCGCCCCCCCTCCACCAGACCCACAGCCCCCTCGTCACCCAACACTGTTTCCCCCCTCCTAATACAACGTTGAAACTCTCACCCACAAGTCCACAGAGCTCGTCTCCCCCCTCTTGCACTTGTCTCCTGCTTGAGAGGAACGCCCCCCCACACCCCACCCACCCTAAAGTATCGGTTGGCCGTCTGATTAGGAGTCGGTGGTCCACCAGACGCTGCCGTCAAGTGTCCTAGACCGCCTCTCAGATATAACGCCTCTCACACCCAGGCCTCAAGATGATGTGCGAGGTGATGCCCACCATATCGGAGGACGGGCGCGGAGGCGGAGGAGGCGGCTCGTCTTCCCCAGCGGGGGGCGGAGGAGGAGGCATAGGAGGCATTGGGGGCTTTGGCAGCAGGGAGCCCCGTGGTAGTGGTAGTGGTGGTGGTAATAGTAATAGCAGTGGCGGCGGCAGCGATGAGGGCGGCAGCACGGGCAACCTGGAGTCACTGATGGTGAACATGCTGACGGAGAGGGAGAGGCTGCTGGAGAGCCTGAGGGACACCCAGGACTGTCTGGGGACGGCCCACCTGCGCCTCAGAGATCTGGGCCACGAGAAGGAGTCGCTCCAGAGGCAGCTGTCCATCGCCCTGCCGCAGGTACGACACACCTGTTCCCTACGTCACGTAATGATTTCAGGAGCTGTGGAGGAAACACATGCACACGCGCACACACACACACACACAGACACACACACAGCTCCTTCACTGTGGGAGGGTTTTATTAATCTTATTAAATGAATTGTAATATTTTGTCAAGGTCAGAGTGAAGGAAAAGTTTCATCCATGCAACTGCCTTGAAATGACAAGTTCAATCACTTCACATTATCATAGTGTGTGTGTGTGTGTGTGTGTGTGTGTGTGTGTGTGTGTGCGCGTGTTTGACTGAAGGAAGAGTTCACCTAAAAGATGAAGCTCCAGTCAGAGTAGAATGTCTCTTTTAGACTTTGTATCCAAATGAAACACATGTCTCTCACATGTTGTTTGTTACCCACAATGCTGACAGACACGTGCACGTCATACAGTAGCATGCACGGATGCACACGTGTGACCGAAGCTTCACCGTTGAGGGGATTAGAGGAGACGATTGGGTGAATATCTGGACATGTATTATATCCACAAAACGTTTGCATCTGTAAGAAGCTGTTTGTGGGGAGTTCTCTAGCATGTTTGAAGGAAAGCGATGACTAGCTTTGATAGTTTGGGTGAAGGTTGAGATGGAAGTATTGGTAAGGATTCACTGTTGGTTCTGTGGTTCCTGGTGAACTGCTCCTTTAAGTTCAGAGCTCTACTCGAGGTTAAAGTAGAGTTTAGGATGTGCATGCAGTCTCACGCTGCGTGTCATGAACACGTTTAGAAAGGTTCATTTAAACAGCACGTCAGCATCAAACAAAAGGATTTAAATGCAATTAAAAGTCACTAAAACTCAAAGTCTATTGAAGTTAAGCATCTTATCTCAAGTCTGTTGCTCAGCGCAAAATATTAAACCGTAAAAACACAAAACTACTAGAAAGTAGACGACATGAACAGGATATATAACATGTTGTCGATGTCTTATTATGTCATTAGCACATTACTGTAAATACAGGGATCATATTGTCATCATGTTCCTGTTATTTTAGGTTAACATCTAAATAAATAAACACATGCGGTATAAAAACACCAGATCAACTCCAAGACTCATCCTTGTGAGTTTGCAGGACAAGTACTAAAAATCGAACACTCAAATCCAAAATGCTATTTTTGAAAACGATGCTCCATCTCAAGAAGAAATGCTGCATTCAAAGGCCGACCTCAGTCAAAGTAAACAAGTATCATCAGTAGAGTCCTGCTCTGTATCAGAAGTGCTCGTGGTGAAGATGCTTCCTTTCACAGTGTTGAATTATTGATGCGTTAACCTGTTAGCAGGGTTTAATGTTGTAGCCGGTCCAGGTGGCGCTGAGTCTGACTCCTTTCTTCTTCTGCTGCTGCTGCGGAGTTTAAAGCACAGCAACCATCGTACCTCCGACATCAACGTCACCTTATTCTGTTTCTCCTAAAGCTCTTTAGGTGAAGCTGCGAATGTGACGCCCAAATACGTCGTCAGGGTAAAACACGGCCGAGATATGACGGAGGTTATTTAATGAGCTCTTTGTTGAAATGAAGATTTATTCTGCGAAGTTGCACAAAACACATAAAACTTCACGCAGCAACATTCTTTACATTTTCTGTTCGGAGTTTTTTTTCCAAATGTTTTTCAACCAAATCTGCTCTTCCTCAGGTAACTGAATGATGAATCCCACGTGGTCATAATTCACAGCGTGTGGCTACATTGTTTATTTATTAGGTAACGCCCACTAAACACTATATAAGGACAGGTGCTGGCACATGCCCAACACCTTGGAGAGATGAAAAGAAACGTCTGTGAGAAGAAGAGTTGTATGTTCAGCAGTAAACATCGAATCAAAAAGCATCCGAGGGCAGAATGTAAACCATCCAGAGGGTTGGGTTAGTTGTTATAGCCGTAATGCGATCAATGGACCAACAGTCAATATTCCAATCATTATAATTACTCTAAAACATAATTATCTCAGTTTGATTATATGATATTCATACATTTAGTTATGTTCCTCAGATTCAACTTGTGTGAAAACAAGATGTTTGTTTTTGAAAATCTTGATAAGACTCCTGAAATATTCTCTCACTTAAAAGAAGAGCAACAATAAAAGAAAACATCAGTGAATTCAATGGCTACTCACAAAAAACCTCATGTACCGACACATCAAAATGTTCCTTAATGATGCTGGATGATGAGTCAGTAACCATGAAGTGTTTCTTTAAAAGTTCCCAGCATTGCACGTTAAGAAAAGCTGCTTTAAACACTTTTTGTCCGGTTTGTGCCTCTTTGTGTCTCTATTGAATTCACAGTTCATCTGATTTTTCTGAAAAGATCTGATCTTTGACAAACCCAGAAGGTTCTTCTAACCAACCGGATTCAAAATGTGTTCCATCTGTTAGATCATAAGAAAAGATCTGTGGCTGTATTTACCATCCAGGGCTGTGGAGATGACTCTTGTCCTCACTCGTTTTGTAAAGCACAAACAAACTATTGTGTTATTTTGTATGAAGGTATAAATCATCTGAAAGGATCATCAACGTAGGGATACAATTGTGGGTCGTGTGGCACAAATTGAGGACGGAGATGTGCAATTTCAAGCCGCCATCTTTGTTCGAATCAGGAAATACATTCGCAACTTGACAGACAAACTAAAAATCTTTATTGTTTTGGCATATTTTTCCCTTCAGATTGTGAGAAGAGTCTTTGAGGATTGTGGAAAGACATTCAGTTGTGTTGTTTGGTTTTTCAAAGATGGTTAAAATGTTTTTGGAGCTTTGTGATAGAAACGTCATGGGGGATAAACTGAGGGATGATTTGACCCGCTCGTGTGTTACAGTTACCATATTATCGCACATCGTAGCGGCCGAGAGCCAATCATCCTGTAATTCGACAGACAAGTGCTCCGACTCTATTTCCAGGTAGGACTCATTGTTGGACGCCTCCATCACTGTCGCTACGCTGGGAGAAAACAATCCAAAATGAAATAACAGACTTAGCAGAGAGAGCGACTGGACATTAAAGAGCAATGTTACCTCACCGATAAGGAGATCGATATCTGCAGAAACACACACACACACACACACACACACACACAGACAGAGCAGCACATGGAGCTACATTCCACAGTAGATGAGTTCAGCCAGTTCGTCTGTGTGTTCGACGTTGCCAAGAGAGAAAAATCAGGAGAGAGTGACAGCATGGCAAACACACACACACACACAGAGAGAGAAAAACCTGGTGATATGAAACACACAGAGACTAACAAATCAAGCTCATTTGCATATTGCTGCATACTAATGAGGTGGCTTCTAGAGGCTGTTTTCGATGTGGTGTATCATGACAGGGGGAGACTGACATGGATGAAGGGGGGGGGGGAGAGATGGTGCAATGATTTGCATCAACCTAAAATGACGGCGCCCCGAAAAAAGAGACAGAGAGGAATGTCGAAAGTGTCTGGTTCTCTCGCTCCGTCTTCTACATGAATTAATCCCAGAATTATAGAATATCCTTCGGGCCCAGAACGTGCCATCTGCACGCAGCAATTTTTCCCTCCTTGATCCTCCTCACTTCCATTTTTTCAAACGAAGCTTCGTCCTTTCACGACGAGGCTCAGCTACAGACTGTACATGCTGTACTTTTTGTCTGGGAGAGGGTGTGAGGTGAGGCGCCTGTTGGGTAAACTGATCACTGAACACGGTGCAAAGATAACAGCAGCGCCAGTGTTGTTGTGGGACTCCACATCAGGCTCGGTCCCCAGACCGGCTTCTGAGGGTCTCGTAATCGACCACGTGTTCACCCGGTCTGGTCTAATTGTTCCCGTTTGATTCAGTAGTCAAACATCATTACTGTGATGGCTCATAGAAAACTGAGGAACATTCTCACACATGGTAGATAATAGATAATTCAACATGATGGTTTATCGTCCTTCAGGGGAACCGTATCGTGATGAACTCATACATCGAGATATCGTGATGCGCAAGTACGTCGTCTATATTGATAATAACAGGCACAGACTCGCTCAAATTACCTTAACTGTTGTATTGATTTGATGACTCTGTATTCATGTGCATGCATGTAAACACATGCTGGAAAATATTCATTTATTTCTCTTTACTTTCACTATTTATGTTCATTTGGCACGAAAGTTCTTAATTAAATGAGACAATACTTTTAATTCGTCGAGTATTTATGTGGGTATTTCATATTAGACTATTTATTTATTCAACAACCAGAAAAAAACATCATGATATATCGTTATGGAGATATGTAATGACCTTTACTGCGATAAAAGATTTTGGTCGTATCGCCCATAATGCGACTTATAGTACATATGATAATGACCTCATCATATATAAGAGGTGAATGATGAGGAATCTTCATGTGTTTTCTGTGGGAATGTGGATCTGGTTTGCATGTTTATCGTAAGCGTGTCATGCAGTGTGGGACTCGCTCTGGTCTTGGTCTTGGTCTTGGTCTTGGTTCATGACTACCACACTGCCTCGCTTGCATCGGTGGCCTTTAATGGCTCGTTTGCACTTTGTGAAAACACACATGATTGGTACAGAGCACACGTGGGTTGGAGGACATCCGTGTGTTTGTCATGTGTGTGTTTGCATGTCATGTGTGTGTGTCATATGTGTGTGTGTGTCGTGTGTTTGTCATGTGTATGTTTGTGTGTCATGTGTGTGTGTCGTGTGTGTGTGTGTCGTGTGTTTGTCATGTGTATGTTTGTGTGTCATGTGTGTGTGTCATGTGTGTGTGTCATGTGTGCATGTCATGTGTGTGTCATGTGTGTTTGTTATGTGTCGTGTGTGTCATGTGTGTGTCATGTGTGTGTGTGTTTGTCATGTGTGTGTTTGTGTGTCGTGTGTGTGTCATGTGTGTGTTTGTCATGTGTGTGTCGTGTGTGTCATGTGTGTGTTTGTCATGTGTGTGTCGTGTGTGTGTGTATGTGTGTGTCATGTGTGCGTCACGCCGCCATCACACTCGAGCAGAGTGGACGATCAGTGCACGGGCGAGCGCTCGCTGCTCAGCGAGTGTGTGCACACGGCCGTGCGTGTTCCGTGGAAGCCGACATCATCCGTGCGTGAAGTTGAACGTGCCCTCCATGATGTCACTCCTCCTCTCTGTGTTGATTCGTTGCCACAGGTACCATTTAGTTTGACTAAAGGCAACATATTTGTTATCATAACTATCATGCAGCTCACCTCACATTATACATAATTGGATTAAATTACACAAAATCACAAGAATTCAGCTCAACTGCTGTCATCTGGAAATCTAAGACATTACGCAGCGCTGGCTTGGTTCCAGCTCCTCTCATGCTTGTTTAACCTCCGGGCGTTTTGTTTTAATGGCGGGCAAAACGCACAGCCAGTCGTGGTTATTGAGCAATTAAGCCAATTTCAGGTGCAACACGTGCAATAAACCTGGTTGTTAGATTTTATACCGAGGCCTGCTTTAAGACTCCCGCTTGGCCGCTGTTATGTGGATTATTCTGTATGGAGGGGTTTCCTCCTTCAGCCAAATCATAGCTGCACGCCTGAGCATGTTTGTTTAAATGCATTGAAAGTCTGAGACTCTGGAGTTAATTGCACTCTGTGGCTTAGCGGGAAATATTGGCAGTAAACGTTACAGTCTGCAGTCTTTTCGTCTGTTCTTATGTTTCATAGCGTGTGTTTATTGTTATTCTTCTGGATAACTGGCCAAAGTTAGAAGCGGCCGACCTCATGCTGAGATCTTTATTTGTTGGTTTCAGACCTTCTGACTCGACATTTATCAATCAGACAGGGGAGAAAATCCATTAAGGAAGCAACAGAGGAAATAAAAACGTTTTACTGACGGTGCACATTCAGCGCAAACGCAGCCAATCAGACCTGGAGACCTTCACTCCCCCCGTTAGCTTCTCACTGTCAAACCAGCCGGCTCAATGCCCGCTCTCTGAGGGCATTCTGGGAAATGAAGGAAAGTCGCCAATCCAAGATGAAGCAGCCGGGGCCGGTTTTGGGGAAAGTGGGAAAGTGCAGCGCTTAATAAATAAAGTGTGTGTGTGTGTGTGTGTGTGTGTATGTGTGTGAGAGAGATTATGACCTCATGCAGCAGCAGAAGCATGGAGTCAATAACGGCTCCCTCTTGTGACCCTGCAGGAGTTTGCAGTGCTGACCAAAGAGCTGAACCTCTGCCGGGAACAGCTGCTGGAGAGAGAGGAGGAGATAGCAGAGCTGAAGGCCGAGAGGAACAACACACGGGTCAGTATTATCTTCTTCATTAAAGTTCTGGTTCCTTTGGCATTTTTTTATTTGCTCTGAAAATAATTCACAGTGAAACGTGAACTTTAATCATCTGCGACTGTTTATAACCGATAAGAGGTTTTAACTGTATGTGAACCACATGTGTCTAACAGCTGCTGCTCGAACATCTGGAGTGTCTGGTGTCCCGCCACGAGCGCAGCCTGAGGATGACCGTGGTGAAGAGGCAGTCCCAGTCCCCGGCCGGGGTCTCCAGCGAGGTGGAGGTCCTGAAGGCGCTCAAGTCCCTGTTCGAGCACCACAAAGCTCTGGACGAGAAGGTGAGGGAGAGACTACGGGTGGCGCTGGAGCGGGTGGCGTCCCTGGAGGAAGAGCTGCAGTCCTCCTCTCAGGAGGTGAGTCCACCTTCTTTCTGTGCTTCTCTTTGGTGAGTGAGGTGATGGAGTCTCTCCTGACGGTTCCCCTCCGTGTTTCAGGTTGTGTCTTTACGGGAACAAATCAAGCGACGGCAGCAAGGACTAGAAAACGGCAAAGAGGTAACGGGATGCTTTTCTTATACAATCTCAGAAAGATCACAGTCCTCCTGTAGAGATGAGGACGCTACAGATCTATTTCTGCTTTGACATCCATGAGTCCAGAGTGACAGAAGAAACCTTATGAACAAACTGACCAGTGGAAAGGTGAACTTCTCAACCAGAGACAAGGGTCAGTGTCAGACCGGTGTAACGTAACAAGACTGAGAGTCTACAGTCACAATCAAATCTGATGATGGCAATGGAGAAGAGAAGAACTACCAAAGTGATTACAGTTCATCCAGAGGGAGGCGTGAATGTCTGAAACAAATTTCATGTCAATCATTCCGGTTGCTGAGTTGACATTTTAATCAAAACTACAAATGTCTTGGTGGTGTAAGATCTCTAACGTCCTTCAGGTTCATCCTCTGGGAACCACGAATGTCTGGAATAGAGTTTGTGCCAAGCTGTTTAGTAGATGTCGACATTCTTGGACCTGCTTGTGGCGCTAGAGACACGTTGTTAGGATTCACGATGTGGGCAGCCATCATTTCATGGCTTTCTATTTAAATAGAGTTGAGATTCAGTCCGTCCACCGAGGGTTTATTTCCATTTATCTCAGTACATTAAAATCCTGCATCACTTATTTTCTCAATCACCAGCTGATCGGGAGCCAGAAGCTGCTGCCTCCAGTTTAATCTTTGATCAGTATTGTTGCAATATGGCTTCCAGCCAGCGGCACTCAGCTCACTCAGAGAGGAGGAAGTTAGGCGCCATCTTGGATTTTTGTAAGAGTTGTAATGACTTTAATTTTCCAGTAATCAGAGTAGGTTTTTGTTACTTATTACTTTATTTTTTACTGGTCGCTGAGAAGTTCACCGTCCCTCCGATTTGGTTCATATTTTTTCATGAAGGTACCTGATGAGCACTAAATGTGAAGAGCCACTATCCTCAATAATTTAGATGTTTGAGTTGAGGTATTTCTTCCAAAACAAAATACTAAAACGTTTATTTTTAAACCCAGCTGATGAGTAACCCTGGTTGAACTTGATCAACTCTATCATGATCACTGTACTCAAATCGTTTCCCTTCGCTCAGCGGCTTCCCAACGGCCCTTCGTCCATCTTGGATGAGGCCGACGTCGACAGGCAGCGAGAGGGCGAGATCGAGCGACAGAGGTCAGAGCTGGGTCAACTGAAAGAGAGACTGGCCCTCATGTGCAGACAGGTACTCCAATCGGACGCACTCTCGCCGTCTAATGCTTTCACCAAAAGCCAAACATAGATATCAGACGCTCAGCCCTGTGTCCCCCCCCCCCCACACACACACACACACACACACACTCCAGGTCGGGGAGATCGAGGAGCAGCTGACGTCCGCCCGGAGGGAGCTGGCCCGGTCGGAGGAGGCCAACCAGAAGCTACAGCGGGACGTG
The DNA here is from genome assembly GCF_004355925.1 of Anarrhichthys ocellatus. NCBI lineage: Eukaryota > Metazoa > Chordata > Actinopteri > Perciformes > Anarhichadidae > Anarrhichthys > Anarrhichthys ocellatus. The sequence goes on from NW_022280056.1 coordinate 3,985,758, forward strand.
AAGGAGGTGAGACTCTGGTCTGTTTCTCAGTGGCACAAAGATCCTCTTTCACTCAAACCCAAAGGAAATATGTAACCGTTCGCTATGGCAACGAAGCCATTTGCCTCCTTGGCAGCGGCGGCTGTTACTGAACGCAACAGAGCCCCTGTATCCATGGCGACAGTGCCATCAAATCAGCCGGTGTGCCGGTTTGCCGATTTGAAAGGTGTGAGGGCGTTTTTCCGGACGAGAGGCGGTCGAGTCGGTTGACTTCGGCAAACATTTTTCTCCACATCGAACTGCTTCTCCTCTCCCGCTGCTCTTTTATCCTCCCCCCCCCGTCTCCCCCCTCTGTCTCTCTTTGACTTATCATTCTTCCACTAATAGCTGCTGAAGCCCAGTGAATTCCCTTTGATCAACACTTGTAAACCTGACTTCTCTCCCTATCTCACTTTCTCTGTCTGCTCTTCTTTGCTTTTACATATGTTATCCCCCCCCCCTACACACACACACTTTAATTCACCCAGGCTCTCTGTCAAAGGGAGGACATGGAAGAGAGAATCACCACGTTAGAGCGCAGGTTTGTGTTTTCCTCTCCATGAACTCTTCATTGCCTTCCTCTAAAATAGAAATTTAAAAAAAACCTGCTCCGGCACTCACTGCTGCTCCGTCTGTCTGCCTGCTTTGTTCTGGTTTGCAGGTACCTGAGTGCCCAGAGGGAGGCGACGTCTCTCCACGACACAAAAGACAAACTGGAGAACGAGTTGGCCAGCAAAGACTCGCTGTACAGACAGGTGGGGGGAAAGTCTCTCTCATCCCCGTGTGTGTCCATGTCTCTGCTGTTGATTGGCAGCTTGGCCACGTTTCACATTGGCACTTAGAGCGAGGCATCAATGTCTTTTTTTCTTCTTTCCCCCGGTGCCTTTAATGACATCTGCTGCCCCCGGCAATCTCGCGACCTGAGTTTCCCCCCGGTCCTTCTCTCATCCTGTGTTCTTGCAGAGCGAGGAGAAGAACCGGCAGCTCCAGGAGCGTCTGGATGACGCCAAACAGAAGCTGCAGCAGACTCTGCAGAGGGCCGAGACGCTGCCAGAGATCGAGGCCCAGCTCGCCCAGAGAGTGGCAGCACTCAACAAGGTGTGTGCATGTGTGCGTGTGTACGTGTGTGTGTCTGTGTGTGTGTGTGCCCTATTATCTAACAGTTATATACAATGAGATAAAAATAGTCCTTGTGTGTGAGCGTGTGTGGACATGCAGGCTAGTACATACACATACTACATATATATATATATATATATATATATCTGTGTGTGTGTTCATGCATGAGTGAAGCAGAACATGAGATGTCAAATGACAGGATGAATAGCAAATATTTTCATCGAGCGGTGCCAGTAATTCACAAGCAAACGATCTGGAGATGAAAGCCAGCTCAGGGCGCAGAGTCGGCTCAGCTATTTGATCCTCGGTGCGCCTCGACACGCCAGGAACTGAATATACGCGATTCGTTTGATTGCTTGTGTGTTAACCTCCAGCATTCCCGTAAACACAATGTTCCCTCTTGCCAAAAAAAAAAAAAGACTCGCTCTCCTCCAGGTAGCCAAACCTCTCAAATTGGCTACACTTACTCCTTTGCGTGTTGGGGCAGGAGACGGCTTCCTTGGCAGGAGGAGACGAATGCCCTGTGAGACACAAGCAAACTAAAGGTTTCCCGCTCCGCTGTGATCTGTACAGGCATGTAACTAATTGGTAGACTCGGTCAACAAGCTGTTTCCTTTTGTGTTAATTTGTGTTATTTCAGGCTCTAACCCCCCGCTTCCTTCCCTCCCCCCCCCCTTTCCAATCATCCAGGCGGAGGAGCGTCATGGTAACTTTGAGGAGCGACTGCGACAGATGGAGGCGCAACTGGAGGAGAAGAACCAGGAGCTACAGAGGGTGAGTCACGCTCGCTTCTCCATCTCTCTTTCTCTTTTCTCTCCCTCCGTTCTCATCCCTCCCCCTCTTCCGTGCCGTTCCTTTTGTCAGCGCGCTAATTTTCTAAACCCTCTATTTGGTCGTGTACATTCAGATAGAAATCTTTGTCTGTCGCTCTCAGTCAAGCAAAATGCTTGTTATTAAATCCCCGCACCCTTTCTTCTCTTTCGCTCTCACCCGTCTCATTCTCTCCCCGCCCTCAGGCGAGGCAGAGGGAGAGGATGAACGACGAACACAACAAGCGTCTCTCCGACACGGTGGACAAGCTACTGTCCGAGTCCAACGAGAGGCTGCAGCTGCATCTGAAGGAGAGGATGGCCGCTCTGGAAGAAAAGGTGACCCGCTCAGACTAAAGCAAATGTCTCAGTCCCCCAAATCAAGACCCCTAAAGATGTGTCCCCCTTTTCCCCAAATGAACTCCTGGTGTCAGGTTTGTTCACGCACCCCTCTGCCCTCCAGGAAGTGACCAGTTAAAACTTTATTTCATGGTCATATGGGTACATACATGATAATCTACCTCTGCATATAAACCATCCTAAGCATTTTTAGGAGAAGTAAGCTGCTGTAAAACAGTCCTTCATCCAGAGCAGTGGTGGAAAGTAACTCAACTTTACTCTTACAGTAATAGTTTGGATGTTTTGAAGTGTGGTTGTATGAGGTACTTCCTCCATATTCACTGTTTTACTACAGTAGATGGAGTTTGAAGAAACAGAAAAGAGTACCCGCACGGGAGCAAAGCACTGTACTGCTGTGGCTGCACTGAGTATTCTTACAGTGTCGTGCTGCTACTTTTACTTCACTAAAGCATCTCAATGATGAGAGGTGAAATTAGAATTTTGAAAACAGCATTTGGAGCACAAGCTCTTCAATGCCTTCTATCTTTTTAACCTACTTACTACAGTGCATTATCAGCATTTCCCATCTGTTTTTCAGTTTTTTTCACTGGAATAATTATTAATAATAATATTCAGAGATTAGTGTCTTTTTTCACATGCACAGGAACATAAAATCTGGTTGAAAATAGGAATTAAAGAATCCCCTCTCTCCTGTGCAGCCAGTTCAAGACCAGTTTCTCATTAAGAACATACTGTTTTTATTTCCCCGTAATAAAGCTTCTCATTCTTCCTCCAGAACGCCCTGTCCGAGGAACTATCCAACATGAAGAAACTCCAGGACGATCTCTTGGCAAACAAGGTGCCTCTAAGCTTCGCTCTCAGTTAAACCTGGTCGACATGTGTAACTTTGTTTTTTTCGACCGACTGTGTTTCTTTTGCCCCCTCAGGACCAGCTGATCGCGGAGCTGGAGCGTATTCAGCTGGAGTTAGATCAGCTGAGAGCGAGGCCCGGGGGCTCTTATTCCAGGTTTGTTGCCATTTCCGACCCCGAGAGAGACGGAGCTCTAAACACTATTCTGAGTCTCCAGAGGCGTCTGACTGTAAAGACGCCCAGTGTTGTGTCTCTTATCTCGCCAGACATTGTAGATCAATCACCCCACGTTGGAGGCGTTTAACACTGTCAGCACTCTCGAGCTAAGATAGTGTTGATATGTGGCCTCCATATACACGTGTTGACTCGGTGCCCAAACACACATACATGATCCAATTAGCACTTTCTCATCTGCACGTCCTGACACTTACAGCTTTCTGTAAACCTGTTAATGTATATATAGTATATATAGTATGAAGCACTTGGACACAGTATATGAGGTTAAATCACAATATTTTTCAAATTTCAGATATGTTTTTGACATTTCCTTTTTTGAAATATTTCTTCTGTACATATTTTAGTTTTGGTTTAGCCAGCTGTGTTGTTTTTTTTCTGTGTTGTACTTTACACCTTTCCATCTCATCTTGTATGATCTTCTTGCCTCCGTCTCTCCAGTCGATCTCTGCCGGGTAGCGCTCTGGAGCTGAGGTATTCCCACGGGAGTGGCTCGCTCCCAACCGGCTCGACCACTCACCTGGATCCCTTCGGTAACGCCTCCGCCGGGGGCGTGGTCAGGCGAAGTCACCGGGCCCGTTGGAGCTCCGCCAGAGAGGACTCGACCAAGGTGAGAATCTGCTGTAACGTCTCTACAACCCCCCTTTTTGCACCAGTTACTTTTCTGTTAAACAACAAACATTGGTAAAATATGGAAATATATCTAATACCTTAACATCAGGAAGGAAATGTGTCCCCTCTGTATCGTAAACTCCCATTTTTCCCCTCAATCTTTTTTGCAATAATATCAGCGTTGTTGTTCTTTCCACTTGAAAAAAGGAGCTGACTAATTGCAAGTTCATATTACTTTCATCCTGATCCTCTATGGAAAAAAAGAAATAAAAGAATTAACATAACGTGAAATTTTGTTTTTTCATGGAAGAACCACAGTACTACTCTCTGTGTACAGTACCCAGAGTGGGATAGCGGGGCTCTGCTGGGGACCGGGTTCGAGCCGGGCTTGGATGTGGGCTGCTCCGACGACGAGGACGACGGGGACCCTCGGTTTGGCTCCGAGCTGATGTCCCCCAATGGACAGACGGACGTGCAGACTCTGGCCATCATGCTGCAGGAACAGCTGGAGGCCATCAACAAGGAGATCAAGTAAGGACGCACCTCTCTGCATAATACACCGCAAATTATATATAAAGAAGTAGCCAATCTTCTTGCTGATGGTCTTCTTTGTCTGTTTAGGTCGCATAGTGGCCAGGCTAGCTGTTTCCCCCTGTTTCCAGTCTTTATGCTAAGCTAAGCTAACTGGCTGCTCGCTGTAGCTTCTTATTTATTGCACAAAAATGAAGAATCTGAAGAAAAAGATTACGCTTATTTTCCAAAATCTCAAACTCTTTCTTTAAGTCTATTCTGATCTGTTCAGTACGTTATTATCATATCGTCCAAATGTTTCAGTCCTTGTTTTCTCACCCTCCACTTTCAAACCCAGACTGATCCAGGAGGAGAAGGAGAACACGGAGTTGCGAGCCGAAGAGATCGAGAACCGGGTCAGCGTGGCTTTGGACCCTCCGTCCTCCCTGGGGAGAGACAGCACAGGGCGGTGCTTCATCCCCTCGTCCATCACGTCCTCCACCCTGGCCTCCCCCTCTCCCCCCAGCTCTGGACACTCCACCCCTCGCCTGTCTCACTCCCCGGCCCGCGAGACGGACAGACAGGTACCGCTTCTATTCCCGTCCCACGTTAACCTTTTGCGATATCTCGCCTCCGTGTTCCACCTCCCTGTTTATGCAAACAGCTCCTCCAGACAGTGAGTCATGTGAAGAAAGCACAAGTAAATCACGCAGACGGGGTCAGAGGAGTTCAGCTGTTCTTTAACAGCAGCTTGTTCGATTGGGCAAGACTGATTCAGGAAACTTGGAGGATGGTATGACGGTTGGTGCCAGACACGCTGGTTCCAGCATTTTGGAAACGGGCGGATGGATTACAAACAATGGTGCAACAAAAGAAAAACCAACCATGCAGACAGCGGTGATGGTGGAAGTGATAATGTCGAGGTGGGAGTTCAGAACAGAGTGGTTCAAGTTAGGAAGCAGGAAGACGAAACCTGTGATAATACTAACCAACAATGTGATGGTAAAGTAGTGACCAAAACAGTGAGACAATCGTTAATAAATGATGCTAACATTGACGTGATTAATCAATTTGCTACTCTGCGGGAAACTAATTACCAAAACATTTCATAATCAATAGGTGTGCAGCTCGTTAACACTCGTTATGTTCCTGCTGCTGGTTGGCGTCCACGTTTGTTTTGGTAAAATAATGTGTCTTTTGTCTTCAGATCTCATTTTATTAGGTGGAATGAGATTTGTTTTGTTTGTAGCCAGGATTTGTCTGAAAGAGTCGGTCTTCTTTACAGTAATAAAGTTTCATTCCAAGCAGTCCAGGTGCTCAATGATTCGGCCGCTCTGATTGAAAAAGCCTCCTGAATTGTTCGAGCTTCACACTTTGAGAAATATCTTTACTCTTCGTTCTGCAGAACAGCAAAGATGATGACCGCTCCCTCGCCCTTCTTGACTCCACGCCTCCTTCCACTCCCCGTGCACTGCGGTTGGAGAGGATGACCCTCACCCATCCAGGGGCGATGCTCGACGACCCACGGGAGTTTCGCAGGTAAAGCGGCCGCACGTTAAATACATCCAACACAAAACGGTTTCATCCTCGTTCGCCCCTTAGTGATTTCCTTCTTGTCCCTCCCAGTCTCTCGGCAGACGGCAGCAGCTCCAACAGCAGCCAGGATTCTCTCCACAAGTCCAGTAAGAAGAAAAGCATCAAGTCCTCCATCGGGCGGCTTTTTGGGAAGAAGGAGAAAGGACGGATGGGCCAACCCGGGCGGGACGGATCTGCTTCTCTTGGTAACCAGATGGAGGATAACACTGAGTGTACACTAGTGACCCACACTGTATTCATCTCTGTATTATCTTTCATTCGTGTGACATTTGACCTCACTGCGTCTCCTCCAGCGTCTACACCCTCTGAAGACATGCCCTCTGGAGACCCGTTGGGGATGAACAAGACTGGGACTCTGGGTCCGGCAGATAAAGACCGCCGCAGCAAAAAGAAGTTTGTGAATAATCCTTTGACTTGGATGTCAGATCGATATTTCTGATCTCTCACTTGAACGGCACCAAATATGTAACTCTTCCTCTTCCTCTTACCAGGCATGAGCTACTGGAGGAAGCATGTCGCCAAGGACTTCCCTTTGCATCCTGGGACGGACCCACTGTTGTATCCTGGTTGGAGGTACTGTGCCATCACAGAAACCTAAAGAGACAGTAATTAAAGAACGTAAGACATCCTTTTACAGTTTGCAACAGAAGTGGCGTTTTGTCTCAACCATCGAGACGAGATATCAACCTTTAAACATTGAGTTAAGACTGTTACCAGCATCAAAATGTCTGATTTAATGACCTGTAGCTCGTAATGTCTCTCTGGTGTAACATTAAATGCCAGGTTTCTCCACCAAATACACTCACTAATAACACACGGATCTGGAAAGTCACTTTGTTTAGGTTGCATTCGCCATCTTTGGTGGTTAATGCCTTTACACAGCTTGACTTCTGCACACTTGCGTCCGTCATCATTCATTACAAACTGTAAAAGGATCCATTTGGATCCATAAGACAACATCGTTTTCTCTCATATTTCCTCCTTTTATTTAATCTGTCGTCTTCCTCCTTCCAGCTGTGGGTGGGAATGCCGGCCTGGTACGTCGCCGCCTGTCGCGCCAACGTGAAGAGCGGCGCCATCATGGCCAACCTGTCGGACACGGAGATCCAGAGGGAGATCGGCATCAGTAACCCGCTTCACCGCCTCAAACTGCGGCTGGCCATCCAGGAGATGGTGTCCCTCACCAGCCCCTCTGCCCCGGCCAGCACCCGCTCTGTGAGAATACAGACTTTAATGTCATAAACAAATCCCACAGTGTTCTCCGTGCAGATGCAGAGACTTTAACGATAATACACTTTGATGTTAGCAGTATGGGGGACATGTTAAAACAGGTGTTTGTAGTTTTGAGATTAAATCTTAATGATCCCTGTTGGCAGATTTGCAGCAGAAACTAATAACAACATACAGAAATACTAACAATTAAATATAATTGAGAGTATATGAATGATGTCAAATGAAAAGCAGATTCTATTAGGAGGAATATAGGACATGAAACGAATCCTGCATGTGATAAATGTCATAATACAAAATACGAGTGTATTTTCCAAAGGAGAGTGACAGTAAACTGCACTGATAAAGTTCCACCTATTTCGCCTTGTAACAAAACTTGGCAACAAAAGCAACTTTTTATCCAAATGTTGCCTTCTCACACAGCGACAAAAACAAACCAGATGTTGAAAAATGTCGTAAAAGTGTTGCACGCACATGCGTTTGTGCTGCGGCGTTTAATGTCTCTTGTTCCAAAGAAGATAAAGTCACAAATAACCAAAGACTGTCGACTTGGGAGTTTGGCTTCTTATTTATTTATTAACAGCATATTAACGAGTTGAAATGGTGCAAAAATGTCACTTTTCTCTTGTTCACAGTCGACCAGTAACGTGTGGATGACCCACGCAGAGATGGAGTCCCTGAACGCGGCCACCAAGCCTCCGGTTAGTGCCCCCCCCCCACTGCCCCGTCTCTGTTTGATAAAAAACTATTTTTATGTCTCATTATTATTTTTAAAATTATTTTAAGCGGCTCGTCTGGTCTGAATCATGTTGACGAGTCTCTCCCCTCCCTCCTCTTCCTCTCACTGTCTCTCTCTCTCTCTCTCTCTCTCTCTTCTTTTTCTCTTTTTGAATTTTCTGCCTCTTTATTATCTCTGTCTTTGTGGCCCAGGACGGAGTGTTGAGCATCTTCTTCTCTCCCTCTGGTTGCTGTTTCAGTGTGAACTGCTTCCAACTAATTACCCGTTCACTAACACACTATTCCTTCCTTTTGTCCTCATTTCCTGCTGCTGCTGCTGCTCCCTCCTCCTCCTCTGCTTCACCTCCATCATCTCTCCATCCGTCCTCCCCGTTCTTGACCTCTTGTCCCCTCTCCCCTCGCCACCTCCACATCACTCTCTCTGGCTCTCTCTCTCTCTCTCTCTCTGTCTCTTCTCTCATCGCTGCAGGAGCTCAAAGAGTTCAGCTGGGATCAGGTGAGGATCAACTGAAAAGTCTGAATTAAGGCAAAAACATTGGTTGTTTTTTCATGCACTGGTCAATGTTGCTCCCATATAATGTCTCCGTTCAGACTAGTGGAAATTCAAAATACACATAAAAGTGTTTATTTTACTACTTTGTCTATTTGCCTTTGTAGATTTCTCCTAAATTCACCAAAAGTGACCATAAGAGAATGCTTAATTTGCATATTCAAACATAACATTTCAGAATACATGTAATACAAAAAATAGTTGTCTTAATATGAGTATCAACTGAGGTAGTTTCATGCTGATATCTAAGAATTATTTCCCTTGTAGCGTCTTCAAAATGTCTGTAATTTAACAAAACGTAAATTTTTACCCTATTCACTCTTTAACACAACAAGATGTTTGTCAGTCGTTGTATCTCTCGTGAGTCTAAGCCGCAGTGACTCACGAGCTGCTGACCTGCACTACCGTCAGACATGAAGCCGAGCGTGAATCAGCGTTGATGGCCTGTGGTTGTCCCCCTCCAGATACTGGCCTACGGCGACATGAATCATGAGTGGGTGGGCAACGACTGGCTGCCCAGCCTGGGTCTGCCACTGTACCGCAGCTACTTCATGGAGTCCCTGGTGGACGCCCGCATGTTGGACCACCTGACCAAGAAGGAGCTGAGAGGACAGCTCAAAATGGTGGACAGCTTCCACAGGTAGAGCTCGGCTTCTGCGTGCCCGCTCTCGCCATATCTTGCACAATTTCGTCAACTTTTCAGTCTCATTGTTTGTCTGTTGAGTCTGTTGTGCGTGTGGTGAAATATGAAGGTGTTAAAAGATGCGTTGTTCCTCTCTGTTCAGGGGTGTGTCTCCAGGCTCTCTCTTTAAAGTTAAGTGTTCATGCTTCCCGAGTGCAGGTGAGAGTGGAAACACGCCCTCGGTTAACCTGCTTCTACCCTCTGGCTCTTTCTCCCAGGGTCAGTTTGCACTATGGCATCATGTGCCTGAAGCGTCTCAACTACGATCGCAAGGAGCTGGAGAGGAGGAGAGAGGAGAGCGTCCACCACAACAAAGGTGAGCTCTTTTTGTCTCCCCCATTGTCTCTCCATTCATGCTGTGCTACCGTCTCTTTCAAAGCATACCTTAGTGATTACTTTATAAACACAATTTACACAATTATTTCTATTAACAACACTTTTTTTCATTTATTATTATTACAATTATTAGTGTATTTTGCTCTGTCGCTTCATTTATTTCTTTGTCTGTTATTTTTATTAGCTAAAGTCAAAGCGTTTATTGTCAGTTTCCGTTTACAATTTCCTCCTTTGTCTTCTACTGTAAATGCCATTTACAAGAAAACATGAGACATAAATACGAGGAAATAACTAGAGAACACTTTATACAATATTATAATAAGAGACCTTCAAACCTCATGTTTTTAGAGCTAATGCTAGTAAACCTGACTGTAACTGTGCACGTTAGGTTCTGCTTCACATGCCAAATATCAACACGCCGTCCTTCCTTATGAATCACTTCATGAATATTACACTGTAAAAACAAATCAATCAGGAGCTCACTCGTCCAGGGGTGTCGATGCAAAATGTCCCAGTTAAAGATCTTTGTGTTCAGGCATATTCACAACTCTGTTCCAATCAACTCACTTTTATATTTGACAGTAGGAGGTTCCCATCTCATAAAATAGCCCCAGATTTTAAAACACCAGAAGCATGTTAAGAAACAAGACTTATACAGTTATGTGTAGGCACTGATCCCAGCGCTCTACCTGCTGAATGAACTCCTTAAAACTCAGATACTCTTCCAAAATAAAACCCTAATATATTTATTGGTCAGTATATGACAGCGCTGTTGAACCGAGATTCAAAGTAACTGCACCTCTGGGTGAGTAAGATCACATCAGCTGCATAAAGTAGAATACCGACAATCAATTCATCCACCTTAACGTCAGTAGAGAGAACAGTGTCAGTGAGCTTAAGTCTCCTGCTTCATGACGTTATTAATAGTGGCAGCTGCAGTGTCATTTACTTTACTTTTTTAAACTTTTAACAACAGAGAAAAGAGAGATAAAATAAGTAATTATACATCACAAAGTCAATAAACCATTAAAAATAATTCCCTTTCTTACTACATCTTTAACATATGAAATAAAGCAAACCGAAAAACACACAAACTTAATAACGACAAACAAAACAAACATTTCCTTTGATTTGCGCAGTGGTCCACGTTTCTGGAAGATGTTTGGACCACCTCTCGGTTATTGCTCCCCTTATAAACCGCAGCCTTCTAGAGCTGGATTACGATTACATAAATGTCAACAGGCTCGGTCATTAAACAAACCCCAAAACCTCTCGCTCTCCCACCGCTGCGCCCTGGGATACACATGTTGTACATTTTCTAGTCGGTTCATCTTGGCTGATTTCCTCACAGAAGAATTCCCCAAGTGAGGAAATGTGCGAGAGGTTTGGGTTCGTCTGATGATAAGCTTGACCCGTCAGAGAATAAATCAGTAAAGCAGGAACATTTCAACTATTTCTCTTTATCACTCATCAGCACTGAACAGCTAATTTAACCCCCTCAGAGGACATGTGTCATCCAGCTGGAAGTTCAGGAAGTGAGCAGCATATTAAGAAACCTGATCTGGCTTTTAAAAACATTGAGCGGACAGCTTGCAGACGAATGCCTCCGCTCCCTCCCTTCACCTTCCTCCTCTCCCCCTCTCAGATGTGATGGTGTGGTCCAATGAGCGCGTGATGTGCTGGGTGCAGACCATCGGCCTGAAGGAGTACGGCGACAACCTGCGCGAGAGCGGCGTCCACGGGGCTCTGCTGGCGTTGGACGACACCTTTGACTACACTGACCTGGCGCTGCTGCTGCAGATACCCAATCCGAACACACAGGTAACTGTATGAGGAGGAACTAGAGCTGCAGCACGGAGAGAAGAGCGGTTTTAAGGGGACGTAAAGACCCACCGCCTCCAAGCATGTTTTTTACATTAGTATTTTTTGGCATTCCCCCTTTTAATATATTTGAGAGTGGACAGGAAACACAGAGAGAGGTGCCAAGCAGGAATCAAATCATCAACTTTGTGCTGGTATGCACCCCGACCGTTAAGCTATCGGGGCGCCAGCCTTACCACTAATTAAATACATTACATCTAATTCTTCGCACTTGTTGAAAAATCCAGAATCTATCATTTGCAGCTATATTTCTTTTCAAATGAACACAAGATGGGACCTGGAGGCTTCAAGTTACCTCGTCACACGTGTGTAAGTCCAAGTTTCACATCGGATCACGATTGGCCTCAAAGCGAGTTGTGATGTCATCAAAGCGCGCTCATACGTTCATGTGTGAGATGTAAAGTAAAACATACTTCTGCACATGCATCGCTCTGCACAGTGAAGGGCCAACAAGTGGAGGAGGACTTTTAGGTTTTCACTAATCAATATCTTTGTCAATTTAAACCCCCATCATTTCATTCATGTGAGTTTAAAAAGCACCTTTCATCAAGGCATTTTTACAGGCATGATTGGAACCTTTATTTACTTCAGCAAGAAATATTGTCTTCTGTCAGGCCTTTAAAGATATTGAAGATAATAAGCGGTGTTTTTTTGTCTTAAAGAATACATACTTATCTGTATGATATGTGTCCAAAACCTTGAAAGGGAACAGCCCGGGGGCCTTTGTTGCATCTCTCGCTCCATCATTTCCTATTTATAATAAAAGGGCTCAAAACATCCACTTAAAGTCTCATCTGACCCTTTAGATTCCCAACCGTGCTGGTTTAAAGCAGGCGTGATACTCAAACGTAATGAAAATGTGTTACCTGCAGAGTCCCAATGAATGTCAAAGCTCTACATCAACTCTCTCCTGCAGGCCAGACAGCTCCTGGAGCAAGAGTACAACTCCCTCATCTTGATGGGAACCGAGAGACGACCCGACGAGGTCAGCACGCTAAATCAAGCGCCAAGAAATATGGAGAAAAAGGCAAAGTGAAAGCGAAGTCTTTCTGTTCACACACTCTGTCTCTGTAGCAGGACGGAGCGAAGACGTTCACCCGCTCGCCCTCCTGGAGGAAGATGTTTAGGGAGAAAGACCTCAGGGGCGTGACCTCCGACTCCGCCGAGACCCTGCCTGCCAACTTCCGTGCCTCAGCCATCTCCACGCCCTCCGTTACCCTGAGAAAGGTTCAGAGCGATGGTGAGTACGACCCGTGACCTCTGACACCCCCGCTCTCGTACTCACATATGTTCGGCTCCTCTGAGCCCTCGAGGCGCGTCTCAATTTAGACGATATGTCGAGACCTGTTACTCTATATGGCATTACTCACATGAAGAGCATGGCAGGAATCAGGGCAGGAGGTTACACTGCTGATCAGGTATTCTGCACATAACATCTTCATTTGAAATGAGTGGAAGAGCATGAGGGACAACAGGCATAGCAGACACAATTACAACAGGAAGATGTTTTCTTGTTCTGTTTTTGTGCGAGAATAAAGTTGAAATGTCAAGAATAAAGTCAAAAAATTGAGAATAACATTTAAATTTTCAGAATAAAATCAAAATGTTGAGAATAAACTCTGAACTTTTGAGAATAACTCAAAAAAAAAATATTTTTCCTCCTCTCATTTTTGTGTCTGTCCCTAATACTAATAATAGCCCTGAACAGAAACATTTGTTTTCAGCCATGTTATATAAGACTCATGTGCACAGAGCGCTTGGTTGTTTTCATGCTACTGTGCCATTAGTTTGGCGGAGGAATTTTTGTCTTTCCAGCAAAGGAACTGTCAATAACAAGGAGCAGACTGCTTCAAAGCAGAGGAAGACGATTATCCCTCGTTCCACTTCTTAATAGGAATGCCTGCTGAAGGTCAGTGCATGTTTAGAGCATCGCAGTTACGATAATGACCCCGTCTGTGTCTGTTGTTTCCCCGGTCTCCAACACAGCCAGCTCTGGTGCCCGGGGGGAATCCGCCTCAGTGAGGACGTACTCCTGTTGAGGGCTCTGAGGTGAGAACACCCAATTAATGAAACCGTCTCGTAGTGTTTATTTATCTGTGCGGTGAGACACAACCCTCACATGTGCCGAGCACATTTCTTTGTTTTTATGTATTCGTTTGTTGGGGTGGGGATTGGTTTGAGTCCGGGATGTTGAGGTCTTTTTAAGTGCTGGGTTTGGTCGGTGGGGATTTAGAGTTGAATTAAGGCCGCGGACGCAGTGACGTGTGCATAACGCTGTTTCTCTCCGCAGGGCGCTGACTGGATTGGGACTAGAGGAGCCGCTCGCTCATCCACGGAGAAAGAAGCAATGAATATAACCATTTAAATTTTTAAAAATAAATCTATTGGTCTGACCATTCTGCAATAACAGAAGCAAAGGAACGAAGGCGGAAAATGACATGAAGAATGTATGAATGTATTTTCCGACCGGACCGGGAAGGTTGAATGGGATCAGCTGTTTTCTCTCTCTCTCTCTCTCTTCCTGTCCTTCTGTCTTTGCTCTTCCTCTCTCTCTCTCTCTCTCTCTCTCTCTCTGTGTGGGGTTAATGAAGGACAACACCGGTGTTGGTTCGGTTCTGTGCCGGTCCCCCCTCCCTCCTCTCTTCATTCCCGTCGGAGTCTGCACACAGTCAGCAGAGTTGGCAATATCAGGGCTCATTTTCCTACCTTCAGAGGAAACCGCTACTTGCTGCCATTTATTCTCTTTACAGTTTGGAAAACAACTAAACGAGTCGCCTTATAACTTCTGCTCAGCAACAGGTGTTTTCGATGAAAGCCCGGGGGCAGAAGTTAACCTCACAGTAAAGTTTGGATTTGATAAACAAGAGGAAATGACTGGAAGGACGTTAACATTGGGGGGAATTGGCCGTTAATGGCGGTTAAACAACACCGGTGTTCTCCTGTCTGCCCGTGGTGTCCAGTGTCGGCCATTATGGCTCTGTTGTTGGCTTCCATGGTCCCGTCAGTGGGTGTCCTAGTGTCCCCAATTGGTGGGAGTGGTGTAGTAAAACACGTCCGAGTTCAGACCTCCGACCACTTCAGAGGGCCTCAGAGATCTCCTCAGGCTTTGTGTCTATTGGCACCTTGAAAGCCGATCTCTTTTGAAGGGACCCCGTCATAGAGATCAAAGGGTGGAGCGAGGCCACAGAGGCTTTGTGCTCATGACGGCAGGAAATCCATCAAGTTTGTGTTGGTACCACTTTCTGAAAAGACGTTCTTTGCTCGTTTATCTAACTAGACAGCGAGGAATCTCTGTCTGTGTCCTCTGCATCTCTCCAGAACCGCCCTTCCGGTCTACTTCACTTTTCGTGGGTGTTTTGCTGGAGACCCTGTGAAGTGCTTTGTGCACACTTGGTGCAATTTGGTCAATACTAATACATTTAGAGTAAACAAGCGAACTCGGAGCTTCAGGGCTCTGCATGCTGAATATACTAACGTTACAACAGAACTCTTCTTCACTTCGCTGCAGCACATTGGCGGAGTCAAGTAATCAGCCCGCTCTGAAAGGCCACGCGCTCCAAACGGGCACTGCACTATTCAGCATGTAAAAAACAGTTGTATGATGTCCACTGTGGTGCTGGGGGAGCTTTTCACAAAGACACAACTAAGTGGCATTATGGGAAAAGGGAAAAGCTTTTTTTTAAAGCTCGACTCAAATTTGGGACTAAAATGTCTCGGATATCTCGCCCTCTGATGCTTCGATCTTTACCAATTTCTTTTTTTATCGGAGTCTCCGAAGCGCAATACTAAAACGACTGAGCACCATTTAATAAATCATCTATTAATACCTTATATATCAGTAAAAAAGCTGCTAGTTTTGGGTTGCCGAGTTGTGAAAGATCCATTCCCATTTTCAAACACATGAAAAACATGTGGAAAAAGGTAATTATTAACCAGTTATCAATATTATATTAACATTTATTAACTGCAGACTATAGTAGCTAAGGATGAGGGAAGTCGTGTAAAAGTTTTCTGACTTCATAAAGAGACATTACATCTGATTTAGTCATTATTAAAGAGGTGTTCCACTCTAAAAATCTATCCTGTTTGGAGTTTAAATTGCAAATAAATGGAACAAAGAGGTAACTAAAAAGACATTTCACAACCTTGCAACCCAAAAGTACTTTGTAATAATACGGTATCTTATAACAGGCCTATAAATAACATGCGTACAAAGTGAAACAGGATTAAAATAGTTGGTAAAGTATGTCTCATTAGAAAGTGGTACCAGAGTGCTTTATATTCGGACGTGACACATATTTAGGTCAGACTTAACTAAACTCCTCCACGGTGTCTCATCAGCTCAGGGTCTTGGGTCACCCTGACAAAGGGAGAGTTGTCAGAGAGACAAAACAGCGACTCACAGGCGAGGAGAGAGAAAAACTAAAGTGAACAGATGGACAGAAGCCGGTCATTTTACTGCACACACAAGCCATAACAGACCACCAAGAGCTCTCTGTGTGGGGGGGGATCAGAGAGAGGGAGGGTGAGAGAGGAAGCCCAGGAAACAAAACCTTTAGCCTCTGTGTTTACGATGCATGTCAAACAAACGACAATGACCTGAATACATTTTTTTTGGTGGTGAAGATATGCGTCTTTAAACAATATATATCTGTACGATAGACCTACAGGGGTCGGGAGCCTGGGGATCAATTTGTAAAATGTGTGTATTTTTTTCAGTTGTATTTCTTATTTTTTACGATATCTATTTATTTTTCTTTAGGGTATGTATTGGATAAATGTATGTACACGTTGTGTTCCTTCTCGGCTTCATTTGAACTAGTTTTAAATATGAAAACGGTCATTCAAATACGCTACTGTGTGTGTACATTTTGAGATGCAAATTGTGCAACGATTTAACAGATTTCCATGATTAAAAGTGATAGTAATACCAATTGAAAATATCATCTGGAGAATAAACAATAACGATGATGAAAACGGTGATGTAAAAGAAACAATAAAGCGATCCAGGTGGATCCGCTGATCATCACAAACTTTTCTCCGTTTTTCTTTTCCACGTTGATTCGTTTCATTCTTTCCCTTCTGCAGGATGTCACCTGTGTGCAGAGGTGAGTGTAACTAAGTACATTTACTCGAGTACTGTTGATTACATGTTAAATGTACTTCTACTGTTCTTTATTTATTCCACCGCACCACATGCACCGGGTACATATTGTGCTTTATTCTCCACTACATTTATTTGATAGATGGAGCCGTTAATTACGTGGCAGAGTAAGATTTTGCACGTATAAATATGCAGGACTTTTACTTGTAATGGAGTATTTTTTTAAATGATGCAACTTTTATACAGATAGCAGATCTGAATACTTCTTTATGAAGCTGTAGTTTGAGGAATGGTCAGATTACGACAGTAAAACACCTGAAATGTACGACTTATGATAACGTTTCTTTTCCAAAATAAATCCCAGAGTGCTTTGAGATTTCAAAGTCATGTGAAAGATAAAGTGCTGAGTACAAAGATCCTTTATTACCACATGTTGGCAGGGTAAACTGAACAAACAGATGGTAAAACTACCTTGTTTAGGTGTCATGTCATTTACAAACCACATGGTTGTTACTCGCACTCATGACCCACATTGAGCGAGTTCCACACAAGGGTTCGGGTTATTGTCACATTCATGGTGATCCATATGGGAACCGGTGTGGAGCAGTGAAACGGAGCCTCAGTAGGTGGCACTGCTTCCTCTCACAAGCCAAGCGGCCCGGAGGCTGGAATTATCATCAGACACTGGAGAGACCTACCACTCCATGAAGACTTCTTCTATAAATACACACAGATATACATAGCTTCATACATAAAGGTATACTGGTGTCTCATATACATATACATATATATACATATACACATACATATATATACATATACACACACATACATACATATACATACATACATATATATACATACACATACATATATATACATATACATATATATACATATACATATATATACATACATATATATACACATACATATATACATACACATACATACATATATATACATACACATACATACATATATATATACATATACATATATACATACATATATACACATATACATATATATATACATACACATATATACATACACATATACATATATATATACATATACATACACATATATACATACATATATATACATACATATACATATATACACATATACATACACACACATATATATATATTAATTAATATTAAAAGGAATATATTAATATCAAGGACATACACATGCTTACATACTAATCAAAAAATAACTTAGATTATGAAAGATAAATCATACAAAAACAGTAAAATCTCTATATATGACAATTTTCCCTAAGATCTAGTATTGAGGTCTTCTTGTTTTTTTCAAAAGTCATTTGAAGTTGTGGTGGAGGGAGGGAGGGATGAGAGGGAGAGAGGGGGAGGGGGAGAGAGAGAGGGGGAGAAATACCCAAATCCATCATGTTAAAGGAAGTGCACACAGAAGGATGTCGCAGCTGCTCTGGTCTGTGTCACTTTCTACTCCCCCCTCCCCTCCCCCCTCTCTCTCTCTCTCTCTCTCCCTCTCAGCCTCTCCCCTTCCTCGTTAAGACCTCCCTCCCCACCGCCTGATTGGTTCTGGACAGCAGCACACAGACGCAGGATGAGTCGATGCGGATCCACCTCCATCCCGTCCGGTTGTTGGCGTCCTTGGTGAGCGCCCGGACGTACGACTGCTTGGCTTTGCACTCGCTCACCCACTGTTTCTTGTCCACGCCCAAGCAGCCGGCCCCGGCAACGCCCGTCCCGACAGATTTCGGCGGCGCGCCGCTCCTCGACCGGCCGGCGTTGCTGATCTGCTCGGCCTCGCGACAGCGAGTCTCGTAGAAGTACTGTTTGAGTGGTCCCGTCTGGGTCTGGATCTCCTGCAGGATGGTGACCTTCTGACCGTGGGAGTCGATGGCCGTCTTCTTGTCGGTGACCCAGACGCTCTCCGCCTCGCACACCGACTTCTCCCCTCTCCTCCTGTCGTTCAAGTGTGAGCGTTTGTCCCTTTTAACGGGTTGGGCGACCTCGGAGACGCCCGGGGAGTCCGCCCAGCTCAGAGTCCTGTCGATGGCCCGGTCCCCGTGACCCTCGATGTGCATGTCCTCCTGCTCCTCTCCATCCCTGTCCTCCTCCAGCAGGCCGGTCTCCAGCATGAGCAGGAGAGGCGGGTGCTCCGGAGGCGACGGGGACGGAGAGAACAGGACTCGCGGATGTGCGTCCAGGAACATCTCGTCCAGCCCCGTGCCGAGCCCCGCGTCCTCGGTCAGACCTCTTCCAGCCCCCGGTGTCCACGTGCTTCCTGTCCCGACTGTAGGCGCATCCCTCGGCTTCTCCGAGGGGACAGTCGGACCTGGTCCTCTTTGACCCTTCAGACTAGCAGCAGGACTGTCTGCAATCTTGGTTTCCGCTGTAGAATCCTGAAGATTGTCCTTCTTGTCCACAAAGCTGGAGTAGTCTCGCCTGCTGCTGCTGTCAGCATTTAAGTCCTTTGGTAGAGAACTATCCTGGTTAATATCCTCGGCCCTGAGCGTCCCTCCTTCCGTGGGAACATCCACGCTGGCTCTGCTTCTGCCATCGCTGCCCGAGTTGCTATTCGACCGGTCGGTTCCTCGGTTCTCCACTCCAAGCGTCTCTTCATCTGCGGAAGATTTCACATAATCCCGGCGGTTCTGGAAGTTTTGTCTGTTGGCAGCCGCGTTGTAGTCCGTCTGTGAGGCATTTCCGCGGAAGTCGTGGTCCACGGCGGGCGCTGCGAGGCGAGCGGCCGGGTCATGGCGGTGCTCCGTCGTCACGGCAGCAATCGTGGACACGGGGTCGTGGGGGAATGGCAGGGCCGAGGCAATCACCATGGCAACCAGGGGAAGCCAGTGCATCACTCCCAAGACGTATCAGCTGAGGAAGCAAAGAGACGGGAGAGACAAGTTAACCCCAAGTACCTGAATTAAGATGTAAAATGAGAGGTTTTACTGGGGGCCCCGCAGCTTTACGGCCCTGCAGCTTTAACCGCTAAGGCACGGCTTCAACATCTTTGGCAGAACTCGTGGAAAAAAAAAAAAAAAAAAAAAAAAAAAGCACAGCGAGGATGAACCTCTGCCCTCCTTTTAAAAGGCTTTTTTAAATTTATTTTGCTCTGTTTTCTATCATCCGAGAACCAAGAAGGGGTTCCTTAGAGAAGATGATGCCTGAACTTGATATAATTCATCTGCATTCATGGCTAGTGTAAACAACCAGCCTGCCACGACCTGCAATATTTAAACTGTGTGCAGCTTGTTATCACAAAGGGATTAATAGTTGATTTTGTGCCACGAAAATATTAAACAAATATTGCAGAATCTTTGCAATAAAAGTCATGCAGCTGCAGCAGCAGGTGACATTTACAGTCTCAATAACTGTGATTAAACAGGGTCGACCATGTTACTAAATGTTGTTTAAAGTTTATTTAAGAGCTGCAGCGATTAGTTGATCAACAGAAAATTAAAGACTATTAACTGTTTTAATAATCATCTAATCACAGTTATTTTTCAAGCAGAAATGACAAAAAAAACATATATTCATCCTCTAAAATGTGAGCATGTCTCTTTTTCTTGTCTCATATTATTATAAATTTTATATTTTTAATCAAAAACAAAAAACGTAGATTAAATTAAAATAATATAATAGTTGCAGCTGTATTTAATTCTTTGACATTAATGAGATTACAATGATATCAAATGTGCCTTTAACTATATCCAACTAAATTATTTTAATACAAAATTGTTACAGTAATGGCGACACTGAAAAGTCATTATAACAACTGTACATGAGTCAAATCACACACTCCCTCCTGGAAGCCAAATGTAAACATTTTCCGGTAGTTTGTCACGTCTGACATCATCCGGCTGAATCGTGAGTCACATTTCATTTCTGTTTCACAGTGAGGTTCCCCTGTGACTAACTGCATAAATATCCCAGCCAGCCCTCCATGCAGCGGGGCGGCATTTCACCCGGCGCTCAGGAGGTGGTGAGCGCTGTTGTTTGTTTGCTTGAAAGCAGGGAGGAGGTCACTAGCAAAGAGTTAAAACAAGTGGAATGATCAGAATGTCAGAGACGCAGCTTTACTGGCGAGGCTCCTCTCAGAGAGAGAGAGAGAGAGAGAGAGAGAGAGAGAGAGAGAGAGAGAGA
>NW_022280056.1:4006538-4016775 GCF_004355925.1 Anarrhichthys ocellatus
AGAGAGAGAGAGAGAGAGAGAGAGAGAGAGAGAGAGAGAGAGAGAGAGAGAGAGAGAGAGAGAGAGAGAGCTCACAGGGCAACAGAAAGTAAGTGTGAAGGAGTGGATGTCACCGCTTGATTTGTTTGCTCAAAGGTGACTGAGTGGATTTATCGGTGACCATCAGTGTGTGTGTGTGTGTGTGTGTGTGTGTGAACATATGAATGAGTGACAACAGCAAAGCCTCTCGGTGACAGGTCGTGTGTGCTCGGCGGGGCCACACCCTTTGACGCCATGCAGCTGCCGAGCAGCAGCAAGGTTTGGTCGACGCATCACTCACGCAGTCGCCTCGGGGCGTCTCTAAAGTGCCCGCTCGTCACCACGATGATGAATATCATCAAAGCGCGTTGAGCTTCCTGTTTGCTCTGGCTACCGATCCACCGGGCCTGCCAGATAAACCCAGGTGTGTTGGGCTGATGAAAGCACTTAAACGGTGAAACAAAAAGGGCTGTTAACACACGGGGAGGCCAGCCAGCGGCTGAGAAAGTGTGTTTGTGTGTGTATGTGCTGCAAATGTGAAAGCAGTCTGTAATAGAAGATCATTTCTAATGAGCCAACTGGTGAAGAGGAGGTGGTACGGTGTGATATATATCCACGAAGAATCTGCAGGATTATTGTGTGTCTTCTGTTGCAGAAGAGTTATAGAGTCCCGAAGGAGCGTCCACTCTGGTGGACTTTAAAGATGTATTGTCTTTTATTGTAAAACTCAAACATTATTTAGCATTTTTCCACTTCCGGGTCCCTCGTCTTGAAGTCAATCGTTTTTTCTTAATGGGTTTTTGGTTGGATGAAGTGGTCATTGTGACGTCACGCATTGGTTTGTGAACTGCAGTTTTGTAGCCTCGAGTTCGCCATCTTGATGCTTTGACTGTCACTAATTTATTTTTTTTGCAGCCAGTGAGCGGAAGTGACCATATTTGGACTGAGGAGTGACGCACAGACGCTGTATACGTCTCTCAAAGCGACCTGTCAATCACTGTGTAGCCCCGCCCTAAAGCATCCCCTGCTTTATGGTCCGTTTGACTCTAAATGGACCATAATGTACTAAATGAACATCATGCTGTGTTGAAGAAGTCTTGAAACTAGAGATTGAGACCATAAACTCATGTTTACAATGTTTACTGAGGTAATAAATCAAGAGAGAAGTAGAGTCATTTTCTCATAGACTTCTATACAACCAGAGGAGTCGCCCCCTGGTGGTCACTAGAGAGAATGCAGGTTTAACACACTTCCTGATCGGCTTCATATGTCAGAACCGGAGGTTGCCGTCTGGTTAAAACATGCTTCAGAGGTGTTTGTTCAACGAGATAAAATAAGTAAGTAAATACTTCTCTCGTGAATTTTTAAGTGTCTTAAAAAAAGGTGGGTACTAACAAGTGTCTAAATGAGACGACTAACCGTCCTCACTACAACACTAGTTCTCCTTTAGTGGTGGTGACATGAAGTCATGTGACCGTGGTGGAGCTCCTTTACAGCCATTAGCTCTTTAAGTCTGACAATTGTATTCATGCTTTAAAAATCATAAAAGCGGTCTTCATTTGTGAAGATCATCTTGCTGATCAAACCCTGTAACTTTGCCACAGAGTTGGCCTTTTGTGGAGGGAACCAGAGCGACGCTAGCTCCCCGTCTCTGCGGCACTCTTTATGCTTCTTAAGGGTTTTCTTGGAGGCACCACACAGACGGCAGGCGAGCACAGTCTCTAAGTGGTTTCTTTGTAAAACAGCAGCAGCACTTCATCACCACGCTCCATTTGCTGCAATGACACGCATCATTTGCCGCTCCCTGCAAGGCTAGACGAGCACCACGACGGCCCCCCGCCCTCCAAACCCAACCCGAGCACTCTGGACACCCCCAGACAAACACACAGTCTGTCTAAATCAAAAAAAGACCTCACTTAGTGGATGGAACCGCACTCAACACCACACACATGTGTTAATCCTAACCTCCATGGCCCTGATGTTCTTCCAGAGGAGCACAGGAATACTGGCATGAAACCACAGGACGAGGGCCTGAACGAACAGACAGGAAGCGACCACGTCACCCAGCAGAACTCCACCAATAAACAGACTTAACAGAATAAACTATGACATTAGCGGCGAGGCCTCCACGAGCCACAGTGGCACCCGGAATTATTCACCATCAATTGTGAGACCGAACACCAATCAAACGGCGGAGAAGCCGCCTGTTTCTTCTTGTTTTATGTTCCAGAGGAGAAACTGAGCAATACTGTAACATTCAGGATATCAGGGAGACGACCTCGCACAACATTTTTAAGTGACAGCTCGAGACGGAACCATTTCACTTTGCTTTCAACGAGTCTTACAACACGCAGTGTTTTCCTCCCTCTCAACCACGAGTTCATTACGTCACTGATGTTATTACTGATTGTACTCGTGTCTATTTAACCATGACACTAGTTTTCTTATTGTTAAGCACCCTGAGCTAGGCCTACATTAAAGGGTGTTATATGATTATTATTAGGGCTGCAACTAACAATTATTAAATATAAATATTAAATGATTAATCTAGTGATTCTTTTCTTGATTGGTGGATTAATTGTTTGGTCTATAAAACATCAAAAAACTGTGAAACAATAACACAAGTTCCTTCAGTCCAAGAGGATGTTTTCTGATTTCTTATTGTGTTCGACCAACAGTCTGAAACCCAAACAGATGACATGTTACTAAAAAGTAAAACAATAGAGAGCAGCAAATCCTAACGTTTTAGAAGAGAATGCTTATTGTTTTTGCTTTAAAAACATCCGAAACAATCGCTGATTTCTTTCCTGTTGATCAACTAATTGCCTAAAAGAATCCTGTCGCTCTAAAACTATTATGATTATTAGTTTAAATGACTAAAACACACGAGTCCAACGCCCTCGTTGACGTGCAGCAGCTTCAGGCGCTTTGCTCTTGAAAACACGACAAACACGAACACAGAAGAACAATAAAGGAAAGTGTCTCTGTAGTAAATCTGGCCTCTGGCAGATTGGTCTGACTCCTGTTTTGAGTGCTGCCAGTTGAACCGCGGGGGCTTAATCCACACGAGACCGCCTGAGTGAAGGAGGAATCAGGGGGAGTTATGGTACAGAGAGACCCTCCCCAGGAAACAGATGCCATAAAGCAGCCCCCATACCTGGCAGTGGCTACTGCATCAATAGCTTAACAAAGTACTGCCCCCCCCCTCATGTGTGGCTAATGTCAGACACGTCCACCTGACAGAGAGTTAATGCACTCTGTGTTAGTGTTAGGACCAGGCCCCGTCCTAACCTAATCCTGCCTATACTTTGAAGTCGACGGGGGTGGAAGATGTCTGGAGGCCGGTTTTTACACCTCACATCACATCTTTCAGCAGACTTTGTGACAAGTTCAGGGCTGATAAAGTCTGTCTGAAACGCATCCGAGTGCGACCGTCAAACAGTGACAACACAGGAGTGGCTGCGACGCCATGCGACGTGGAAAAAACTAAGATCACACATGCAGGTAAATATTTATCCTCTCTGTGAGGGTACAGTAACAGGCCCACTGTGCAAACAGCACATTAGTTCCAGCTCTGTGGTCGTTTCATACCACAGATCCTCCTCCTCCTCTTCCTCCTCTCCTAACATCAAATGAAACGTCTCTATCAGTCACATGAACATCTTTCTTTTCTCTTTCACATGACAACACACACTCCTGGTGAGCAGCGGTGGAACGTAACCAAGTATATTTGGTCTACTACAACTTTAGAGGTACTTGTACTTTAGTATTTCTGCTACTTTATACATTACGCTACATTTCAGCTTGAAGTATACGTTTTACTCCACTACAGTTATCTGATAGCTTTAATTACTTTGCAGACACTCAACAAATACATTATGACGTAATATTATAGATTGAAATTAAACTTTATTGATCCCTGTGGGGAAGTTCACCAGCTACCCAGCAGATAAAGTATGAGGTCATTAAAATAAGCTCCACCTTTAGCAGCTGATAATATATATGTATCACAATCCAGCAATATATATATATTAGTGCTTAGTATATTAGTGCTGGGCAAGTTAACGCGTTATTATCGCGTTAACGCATTCATTAATTAACGCAGACAATCGAGATTAATCGCAAAAAATCCATGCGATTAAATATTTGAATCGTTGCCCAGCACTAATATATATATATATATATATATATATATATATATATATATATATATATGCGATACCGAAAAGTTCTGCATACTTTTAGTTTTGGTACTTTATATTTTGATGCCAATACTTTTGTGTGAGTATTTCTACAATGTGTTATTGCTAGTAGAGTACTTCCTCCACCACTGCTGATGATGAGGTACTGTACATAGTACTGCAATAAAATAGCACAACACATATTCACTTTTTAAAAAGCTGACCTGACATCACATAGTAGAGTGTGATGAAACATTTAGTAAGTGGAATTTAACTCTATAGAAACTATAAAAGCTGTAATACTGAATGTTATATTCTCAGTGGTTACTGATCCTACCCACCCCCCCCATAATAAACCTCCCACTGTGCCGGTCCGGCCTCTTCATCAAATGAAGACATCAGCAGCAGGTTTTGTTTTTCATTTCCACCTGTGTGATCTACCTGCGGGTGAAGATTGTGACTCGGTAGATCTCACCTCACCTGACTGACTGCCAACGAAAACATGGCACATTAACAACGAGGCTGCAGGACTGCCAGAGACAATAAAACAAGTGAGATGCGACTCTCACTGCGTTCAAAATGCTTCAATCTTGTGCAAAAAAGAAGTAAAGAGTTAAAAAAAATGCATGAAATATGTAAAACATATTTAAATTAAATAAATAAAACAGTATGGCATTTATGTCCGCATGCATTGATAAACTGAATAATTAAATGCATAAATAAGTAAACACTGCTAATAAATTGACCTAATTAAATAACGTAGTGGTTACTAGGGCTACTGACTGGATCCAACGACACATGCGTCTGTATATTAGTTCATTATGTTCATAATACTACACATTTAAGGCCTCCGTGTGTGATTTAAAGCCACGTACCGTTGAGGTGAGATCCGGACCCCGCGTCCTTCCAGCTGACACCACATTGATTAGAGAGTCCTGTCGCCAGTTACTCAACGGGTTTCTTTAAGAACATGAACTCAACACACGCCGTCGCACGGAAACCACAGAACTAAACACGAACATTTCTTTCTTCTTTTGACACTCCGTGACATCGCATGTGCCGAAGAGGGAGAAAGTAAAGCAAAAATAAAAGAGTTAAGAAACCTCTCCTGTCCCTGGGAGCGCTTCCACTGAAGCTAGATTATGAAGCCCAGAAACGTGTAACAAAAATGTAAACGTGCCACAAAGTTGAGATATTCCATGAGTTGTTACTCCTCTAAGGCAAACTGGTGGAAAAGTATGTCAGTGAAGAAGTTGGCCAAATGTTTTAAGACCTGAACTCCGCCTGAAACGCGTAAAGTCGGAGGAGATAGTTAAGCTAGCATGACTAGCTAATATAACTTCCGGTATTTACTTTCAAAGTAAAATCCACTGCGAGATATGAGTAGTGCGATGCTTTTATTTCGAAGACAAAAACAGCCACTTCCGGCGCAACTTCTTCTTCTCCGCTGCAGTTACTACTCCGGTTTCTCCTGGGAAGCGCAAAGACGAGCCGGAGTTTTTTGTTTTTTTTCTTCCTCAGGAGGTTAGTATATTAAAAGAGACCTACAGCAACACAACGAGTAACATCTGGGAGAGCAGATGTGTCTTAAAACGTGTTTCCTAAACACATGCATGCAATATAAAACAGTAAGCCAGGGTTTAAAGCAGAATTAGCCCCAAAATGCCAGCTAGATATGATGCATTCAAACAAACATTGTGCGAGTTGTAAACTCAGACTTCCCATGTGCGTGACTGAGGTTTCTTTTACCTTTACCTCCCCCCACACGTTTCTTTCTTTTTTTCATCTCCGCCCCACAGTTCCCTTGAAAACAATTTGATGAATTGCGTTGGCACGGATCCAGGCAATGCGAGTTCATTATGGGTTGGTAACGGTGCGAATTATTACAAACAAGCTGTAGTGAAGCTGGCGCAATTCGTCGAAGCCCTCTCGCTCTGCAAGTGCAACATAATCTCCTCTGACTCAGTCAGACCTGAGGATATAACTTTATGTTTTAATGCCAAATCAGAGTCTGCTTTCAGATTGCTTCCTGCTTTGCTGAATGTCTTGCTGAAGGGCACTTTGGCAGGATGGGTTGGACTCTTGTTGACTTCATCTGCTGCAATTAGTGCTTTGATACGTCATTGGACACAGGACACCATATCCAAAATATAGTGGATGCCAAAAGTAAAAACACAGATGGCACACAAACACCAGAGATGCTGTTTCAACATGGACACAGGCCAAAATCCTAACTTCCATACACACGTTTTAACAGGGGTGGACTCGCTGATTTGGTGGCCCCTAGGCAATGGTTAGCATGGGGCCCCCTAAGTCCGAACCCTGACCCCCATCACACCGAACCAGCCGTTATTTAAAAATACTGCATCCTGGAATAACCTCTGTTTAAAAACTACAGGTCTACGGGTTTTGTTCTGAAGCAACTATTCTACATTTATTTGTTATAGGAAATGTGCTGCCGGCTGTTCTCAGTGGTGTATAAAACATTTGCCTTTAACATCAGTGTTCTACGTTCATGCGGCTTCTTTGTGATATTTTTTATTATTTGCTTGCAAAAAGATGTATTTATTTAATATATAAATGTATTTATTATTTATTGACACAGCAGACAAAGAAGCATGTGATTTGTTTTTGTTTGTCCTCCAAAGCTAGAGATATTTTAAAGAAATTGAACCCGCATTTTGTATCATTTATGTAAAAAAAATTATGTTTGTGCTAAAAGTTACAAATCGGAGACATTTATCCTTTGATCCATTTTTCCACATTTTCTTTTATTATACCAACAAAATTAAACAATTGCGTAAGTTCATAACATGGACGTGTTCTCTCGATGTAATATTGTCCCACTCTGTGAATGTAAGTTCTCTATATGTTGTCTAAACTTTACCTTTGTGCACTCGGGTATTTCCCATTTGAAACTTTCACGTTGTTAACTACTGCAGTTGGTGTTGTTATAATAAGTCATAAACACAGTTATCTTTCTGCTTAAGTCGGTTAGATGAGTGCAGGCGGCTTCAGGACTCCTGGAAAGTTGAAAGGACGGAAAGAGGAGCTGGTGACCGGCTGCTCTGTCCACTCACAGGTCTTTGGGGGGGGGGGGGGGGGGGGGGGGGGCGTCCGCGAAGGCACAGCGGAAACACAATGGGGGTCTATGGAGGACACACAGGCCGACAGACAGTTCAACGGGTCCTCTGAGCAGATAAGTCGTCCCCCATACAAACCAGACGAGGCTTCACTGATATTGACCCGCGAGAACAGCGCGTCCACTGAGCCTCCCCACCTTGAATGGCCTTGTTGAAAAGGAGAGCCATAAATTGGCGGATGAGCAGAGGAAGGGGGAGACTCTGCCTCCCCCCCTCTACCTCCCGCCTCCTCCTTTCCTCACATACTATCTCTTTCTTTCCTTTACCAAGTAGTGGTTTCCATCTCACCAAACCCCTTTCCCCTGAATGTTTAAAAAGATGAAAGGATAAGGAAAAGAATGGAGACAAAAGAGGGGAGGGTTACGTTACAACCCTGCCCCTGAGAGACTGCTCATGAAAGAGTTTGGGGATGGGAGAGATAGGGACCGGAGAGGAGACACAGAGAGGGGGGGGGAGATCATGAAAAGAGGTTTTTCAAACTCAAAGCCACTAAAACGGGTCACTTCTGTATAGAGAGGCGGACTAAAGTGCAGTCTTCACTGAGGGACGGAGACATTTAACACTGTCAATACCCGCAGATGGAGGGGAGCGATGATGTAGCTGCTTGCACCCGTTGACTGACAAACACACACGATCACACACACACACACACACACACACACAGTCTCTCAGAGGTTTCTCTTAACCGTGCCCACCGTACAGCAGCACCACATTTAGATTTGGGGGAATGTTCTCTCTTCACCGTTAACACATATACACACTGCCTGGTGTCTCCCTCGTGGCGTTCCTCCCTCTTGGCATTTAGTGTCAGTCACCCGAAATCCCTGCAACCCTCCCACCATTCTCTCGATCTCCATCTTTGTCTGAACTTGCCCTGCATGCACTTGGATATTTCTGCCTCAGGGTGCATCAGTGAGAGCTGGAGTCAAGAGAAAGAGAGCGAGGGACAAAGTTGTTAGCTAGAGTGTGGACAGGAGTGACGATTTAAAAGGTTTATCTTGCTCTCGCTTTTGCACACACAACACACAACACACACGCACATTCAGACATGCAAAACTAACCATTTCACAATCAAGGAGATATCCGCTGGGTTGCACCAACAGGCATTTGTTTTTAAACCTGATTAAATTGTTTAGCTTTAAATCATGTTGCACCAAACTTTAAAACTCGCTCAGAATTAAGAAAGATTACATTTAAACTTCTCTTTAGGTTTTACTCTAAACCTGTGATCCTAGTATTCCTTTACTTACACTTGAGGAGGTTTAACTTGTAAAATGGCTGCTTTTTCAGATGGATTGAGCCAAATGATCAAGTTCCTTGAGGAAAGTTAAGTGACAGTTTTATGATGCTGCTGCTGAATTTCGGCTAACAGGCAGTCTTATTTTTATCGCCTATTAGTTGGCCTTATTGCTCCATTTATTCGGC
Organism: Anarrhichthys ocellatus; assembly: GCF_004355925.1. Classification (NCBI taxonomy): domain Eukaryota; kingdom Metazoa; phylum Chordata; class Actinopteri; order Perciformes; family Anarhichadidae; genus Anarrhichthys; species Anarrhichthys ocellatus. Next base: position 4,015,306 of record NW_022280056.1, read on the forward strand.
CAAGTTTTTCTCAAACGAGGAGAAATTAGACTCTGTGGAGTCTTAACGAGTACCGTGATGCTACTAACTCACATTTCAGTGAGCTAGAAAACGACTTCAGGTTTTGTTGAGGTTCGCTCTCTTTAATAACTTACTATCCCGACAACATGCAAATGTATTTATTTATTTTAAAATGTATTGTAATTTGGGTAAGCAAACATCTCCATATTGATTTAACTTTTATGTTGGTTTAAAATTAGATTTAATAAACAGAGATTAGTTTTTAATTGTGCAACTCATTTTAGTTTTTTGCTAAACTCTAATCTTAGATTCAATGAATCATTGTTGGTGCAAACCAGCCCTCGAGGTTTATTCAAGGTTCATTCACAGTGCAAGTTTTCCTTCATGCTCTCACAGGTCACATTAAAAGATTTCCTAAATCCCAGATTCACCAAAAGCCTTTAAAGTTAAGTCACAATACGATGCAGAGAATCTGTTTTTATATGATTTGTGAACAGATTTTCGGTTATTAAAGCCCCACGAAAAACAAAACCGATCCTCTTTCTGAACCTGCCTTGTGCTCGAGGAACCTGCAAAGCCTCTGGCAACATCACTCGCTGTGTCTCGTAGCGCTGATATCACTTTCACCAGAATCACTTTCTTCTGCTCACGACCCCCCTTTTTTCAATCGTGACATGTTCAACCGACTCTCATTTCCAGATGTCACTTCACTTTCCCACACGCGCAGCGCCATCACACATCAACGTATTGCTCTCGCTTTGGACTTCCTCCTTTTCGTTTGAAACTCGGATCTGAGCGTAATTGGAAGGTAGCTATTAGGGCAATTACTGCAAATAGCTGAGCCGAGCTGTCAGGGCGAGTCCGACAGTCTGTCTGTCCACCGAATCAGACGTCAGACCTCAATTACGGATCCTCGGCCTCCTCCGAGGAGCGCGGTGTGTCGGTCCTTCATCATCTCCTCTTCTCCATCTTCTCACACTTTGATTCTCTCCCACTAATTTGTTTTATCCTTTTTATTGTCCCCTTCATCACTCGCCTCACATACCACACTCGACTCCCTCCTCCCCCCTAAATTCAAACATCTCACTAGTAAGAGCTGCACCAACATCACTGCCATTATTACATTATTACCACACACACACACACACACACACGTACACACACTGAGGTATAGCTGCACATGTTTCCAATTTCAGGCATAATGCTCCTCTCTGCGCAATCTGACCCAATTAGCCAAAGCCTACTGGAAATGCCCCAGTCGGCAGCCATGGTGGTAAAGAGGTAAAGGGTCAAAGGTGAGGTCATTCACATAGGGGGGTCGGACCCTGATGGTTGCATCACCTCCTGTCTGTCCGTCTGTCTCACAGTCTGTCATAAACATACCTGGCTGCAGCGCTTTAGCTGCTTTCCAACTGCCCCATACAATATATATATATATATATATATATATATATATATATATATATATAT